>NC_045030.1:50826242-50837751 GCF_008632895.1 Mastomys coucha | reverse complement strand
TTTGGAGGTGAAACTGGGAATTGAGAAATTTGCATGTAAATAAAGAAAATATCTAAAATAAAATAAATAAATAAATGAATAAATAAATAAATAAAAACTGACGAGGAAAGGAAACTATCACATCACAGTGAGGAAAATTGGGGCTTAGAAATTTAGTACTATCTCTTTTTTGTTATTCCCTTTGAACTACTGTGTTATGTCTCCAGCTCTTTGTTATTCCTTTAAAAAAACCTTTTGGTTGTTTAGGTTTTTTTTTTTTTTTTTTTTTTTTTTTTTTTTTTTTTTTTACAATTTTTATTACTATTATTGTGTTGTAGCTGCTACTTCACCATAAATACTTGATGGCAATACCTTACTTTTCTATAACTGTTATAATATTTACTTCATTTCTATATCTACAATAATTCCCTTACTCTCTCATAGACATCTATGGCCACATAACATTTGTAAAAAGCATAGATAGATAGATAGATAGATAGATAGATAGATAGATAGATAGATAGATAGATAGACAGGCAGATAGATAGATAGACAGGCAGATAGATAGACAGATAGACAGACATTGCACTAGGACAACCGACAACCTACTCAACAAATAGTCTTGGCAAAACTCCTTATCTGCCTTCAGAAAAATGAAACCAGATAAGTATCTGTCTCTCTGAACATAATTCAAAATCAAAGACTTTAAAAAAATGAAGTGCTGAAACTTCTAGGGGAAATCATAGGGAAGACCTTTGAAGATTCAGGTGTAGGCAAGAACTTTCTGAATAGGACTCCAATAGGTCAGGAAATATTCCCCCAAACTGCCAAATAGAATTACATGAAATTAGATTCTGTATATCAGAGTAAACTATAAGCAGAGTGACCAGCCCACAGAATGAGATAAAGTATTTGTTAGGTATATATCAGATCAATTTTATTTTTTTAGCTATATAAAGGCTTCAAATATTTAACAGCAACCACCCTTCCCCAAAGTAGCAATCAATGAGCTAATGAGATGAACAAACAGGTCTCAAAAGATTAAATATGGAGATGAATTATTTAAAGTGTTCAACAGCAAACATAGATAGTTTGAAAAGGCAAGCATATTGGGATCCTTTCTCATTACTGGATTGCCTGACATAGCCTTAATAGAAGAGAAGTTGCATAGTCTTAATAAAACTTAATATACCATGGCAGGTTGATATCCATGAAGGGTGGCACTTTTCTGAAGAGAAAAGAAGGAGGAGTGGATGGTAGGGGTGGGGGTAGAGAGAGACTGGGAGAATAGGAAGGAAAGGAAACTGTGATCTGGATATAAAATAAATAATATTTAAATGGGGAAAAAGGCAGGCAAAAACTATATGATTATATTTATATATTTATAATAGTGGGGTTTGATCTCATAAGCCTTCAGGGTAAGGCACTGGTTCTACACTTTCTTCATTCCCAGAGCTTATATCAATTCCTACACAGGAAACACTAACCTGACATGACTGACATCAATCTAGTAATTAGTCTGGTCTAGGGTCAGGAGATGTGGGGCGAACTAATAATGGACAAGAACAACTTTCAGCTCATTCAGCTGCTTTTTCTATGGACAGAAATCTGAGTTACAACTTTAGATACATTTTCCCCAAATGAATGCTTTCTACACTAAAAGTGTGTGCATTTCACTATATGTAAATGATTCTTCAATTTCAAAATGTCTTTAAAAGTGCTGAAGGTGATTTTGTTGTGAACATTATTTTAAAAATCAGAAAGTACTTATGGTTTAGGGTATAATTTTCAACAAAAGCATCATGTACAGATATTTTAAAAATCTACCTTAAAATTGTAGAAGAAAATACAATGTGCTTCATGAAGGATCTCTTGCTTTCCGGAAATCCCTTATATTGATAGAGAATTTTTAGTAAAATTATTTCGTGAAATAATTAGTGCAATTTCAGGCTCATTATTCTCAGGAAAATAATTCTATAACCTTAATGCTTTTAATAAAAATAAACATTAATTACTAGTAATATTGTTGACAAAGTTAAGGGTCTTTGGTTATCACATATAGACTACTGTTGAGAATATGAATCTAGATGTCGATTATATAGATATTTAAATTGATTAATATTGATAATTGCATATTGATATGACTGTAATTGAAAAGGAAGCTGGCTTTCATTAGTGAAGTTAAAATACATATACATTGTAATACAAAAATTTTACCTTTATGTAAGCTAGGAATATGTGCTTAGCAGATTTTCATCTCTTCTTGAATTGCAGCCCAAAGGTTAAGTCCTAAGAAGTATCTAAAACCTACTCTGTTCTCCTAAATATCTATCTCATTTAATAGCTTTTAATTCTCTTCCTTTTCTCACAAATGCCTAATCTCAAAATCTTCCTTGATGTTTACTTTAACATGGAAAGAATGTACCTATCCTAGGTCTTATGCAGTTGGTGTCTCTGAAACATGTTTCATGTGATGAGAATGACTTTCATCTAAATCATTTTTTGGCTTTCTACTCAAATGTCAACTCAACAAGCTTTTCCTTTGTTTTAAAATTATACACGCACGCACACACACACACACACACACACACATACACACACACACACACTCTCACACACATATATATGCTGTTAAGTACTTCGGGTCTGAAAAGTACCTGAGTTTCATTGCTCAAGGTTTGGTCACCAACTACTTGAGCTATTGGGATCTTGTGGAACTTCAAACAAACACAAAACCCAAACCTAATTTCTACTGAAAGAAAGTTAAATCATATGAACTGAGCAGCATACTTGTTCTCTTGTTCTCTTTACTATAGTAACACATGGACCTAGGTTAGTTCCTGTATTCAATGCCTGTTAAGAGAGTGCATGGATACTCATCAAAGCAATATTTTACAAATAAAGTACTCTAGAGATCGCTTTCAGGTTCACAGAAAGGTGGATCCAAATGTAAAGAGTTTATATGAAATAGCTACACATATAAATGCATAGCTTTCCCAGCTATTAACAAACATATGATAGTGGTACATTTCTTACCATTGATAAATTTGGGTTCAAATTTTATTATTTATCAAAATCCACAGTTTCAAATAGGACTTACTTGTGTGATATATGTTATGGGTTTTGACAAATATACAATGACATGTATACAGGACTATAATATTATATGGATTAGTTTCATTACCTTAATGTTCTGTTCCCTGACTATTCATCATTCTTTCTTCTAACAGTGTCATTTTTAATTACAAACACCTGGAAGCAAAATAAATGTTATTCACAGGAGAACAGTAAATAACACATGGCGAATTTATGCAATAGCATCCCCTTAAAGCTGATACCTTGAAGGCTTGGTCTCTCATGCATTATTTAGAGATATAGATTTAGAGAAGAGATTGAAATCTGATCAAATCAGTGGATTAAACTATTACCATATGGGTAAATAGTGGAAACTGGAAGGTGGGGTCTAAGTGACAGAGTGGCTTGATGAGGGTATATCTTTGAAGGGCATATCTTTTTTCTAAACTTTCCCTCTCCCAATGCTTCCTGTCCACCATAAAGAATATAGGTTTGTTTTTCAATACTGTAGGCTTTCATTACTTGCCTCATTGCTGTGACAATATATATATGAAGAAAGCAAGCTAGGAAAGAAGGATTTCTTCTTACTGAGATATCAAGGAAATATTTTCCACTATGGTGGGAAAGGCATGTCAACAAGAGCAGAGGCTGGATCAAAGTAGAAAGTGGACTATGTTTAACACTCTACATTCAAACCACAGTAAATTTCTACCTTACCCTACATGGGTATGGAAACTATAGAATCAAGTGAGCATGAACTACAACCTGTGAAACTAAGAAAAGGACATCCTTCTTTCCTGAACTGACTTTCTCAAGTATTGCATCTTAGTAGCAAAAGTAGTAATAAAAAAAGAAAGATTTGCTTTAGAGGAACACAAGTATGTAGAACCAAAGGGAAAAATTCTAAGGAGATGCCTCCGTATAAGATACAGAAGACTTGTTAATAACTAAGGGCATATAAAGGATAACTTTGTGATGTAAATTCCTTGTCAATGATGTATTTGTTACTCGTGTGGAGGATTTATTGTCTATGATTTTATGTATATAGTTTAATTTATTTTTATTTTATAGCCCTTATGGCTTCATTTCCTCTTCTTCAAAAATATAGCTGCCAGTTCTTCTTAAGGCTTTGGACATTCTTCCTTCCACATACAATATTATATGACTAATGGTTAAGATGTTCTGGCCTGCTTGAGAACCAAGCCAACTAATTCTTTCTCTGCCTTTTACTTTTTCTCTTTGTTTATCTTTCAGTCTCTGTCATAAAACTTTCTTGTCCTAGGTAGTACAAGGGATGAGGCATATAATTATTTTGAGATATCTTTCAAGCTTCAATGTAAGTTGGTGAGGTTTAAATGTGGCCATTAAATTTTATGGCTCTGATTGCAAATTGTATTGACATCACTTGCCCATGTCAATGAATGAAACAGCACCACCATCCCAAGGCCATCCATTTGCCAACTTTGAAAGTATAATTCCTCAAAGCTATCATGATCTCTCTTGTCCTTCTTTTTTGTTCTTCATATTTTGTCATATCATTACAATAAATAATTCATTTTATATTTCAGTTAAATACTCATGCTCAAGATATATAATACACTTTATATTTAATACAGAGCAATACTATGGAACAATATCTGCTTCTGAATATAGGATCTCATAAACTACAGAAATACTAACTAATGGCACTTAATAGCCATTATGAACAGTGTAATTAACTGAAATAGGATGGCTGGATCATATTATCTTTTTTTTTATTTGAAACCATTCTAAAGCTTTGTTTGTGTCCCCTGGGGCAATGTTCATAATTTGGGATAGTCTTTTGGTCAATTCAATGTAATTTTGCAGGTGCTGTTAGGAAAAACCAGCTGGCTTGAATGAAATTGTCCCCTTGATGCCAGCTAGCCATAGTATTATCCATTTCTGAAGGTTTTTCACAATAATAGAAGGTTTTTCAAATCCTTGTTTAGATCTGATTTTTGCTGCATGTGACTCCAATGATGCTGCAGATGTTCCTATGATTCTGCTTTTCCCTAATGAAATGTCATCTCACTTTTCTTTATTTTCTTGGTGAGTGAAGCTCCTTTTCTATTTGTTTCTATGTTATACATAAAAGAGACAATCTAAAATAAAATCAATCATATGGGAACTAAATAGACATCAGTTTATCCTTGGTTAAACAGGGAACCTCCACAGCCTTCTTTTCACAGGTTGAAGTACATTAGGTAGACATTAGCATTAAGCAGGTTTGCTATACTCAATGAAATAACTCAGATAGAGAAAGAAATAAAGACCTGTTACCTGATCTCACTTCCATGGGCAGTGTAAAACATCATAAGATCATATAATCATATGCTGGCTCTCAGGAACAAGGGGAGAGAAGTGAATAAGGAAATGTAAGTTCTAGAGTACAATGTTACAGTTTTGGACAATAAAATTGTACTAGAAAATACACAATGTGAAATCTAAAATTATTCATATAGTATCATATATTTAATGTAGTGAACTTTATTGCTATTGTCACATCCAAAATCAGTGTCTATGAGAAGAGTTGAGTATGCTAATTTATTTTAATTTAATAATTATTTCCCTATATATATGAAGCAAACATGCTGCGTCTTTAAATATTGACAATTTCAATAAGCTTCTTAAAAGTTATTCAAAAAAAGTTTGGCAGAACAATTAGTTATGTGTTACAGTCACTCAAAATTCTGACTCACCTTGCCAAGCATATTCAAATATTTGAGAAAGTGTTAGTAGTATTGTTATTCTGTCTCTAAGATCTTTAGAGAAAATAAACCTCCCACAAACACATGCACATCCACACACACACATATATGCACAAGCACACACAGACCTTATATTCTGTACAAATGCAAACAGTAATGGTTATTTTGTAATGTCGTGCATCAGAATTTCTAAAACTATAAAATGTTTGATAAATTTAACTATTTCGTTAAAGAGAAATTCCATCACTTTGGAAGTGAAGGCAGCAAGATCACAAGTTCAGGATTATCCTGCATGAAGCTTTGCTTCAAAAGAAATAAAAGAAATAAAATATAAAAAAAATAGAACAATATTTTTGGATATTGCAGAAGATATGTCAAAATAAAGATGAGATTATTTCACAAAGTGCATGCATATACACGTACCTCTGAAGTGCCCAGCTATGGCCCACTAGTTAATGTCAGCAGAATATTTTGTAAATAAAGTTTTATAGAACATTATCACATATATTTATTTCTTACTATCCTTAGATGGGCATGTATCACAAAAGTAAATCAATTTTGAAGGAAATTTTATAATATCATAATCTATAATGGATAAAATCTTTACTGTTTAACTGTTTTCAGAAAAAGTTTATTAGCCCGTGGCTTGGAGCCTCATGTGTATTCTAATTTAGCTGAAAGAAACAGTTTGTCTATTTGCAGATTTACCTACCCAGTGAATGTGATCACAAGGAACACAAAATTGAGGTTAGGGCCATATTTTGTGGCATCCTGCCAGCAGAGTAAATCCTTGAAATGGCCCCTTTCCAATTAGCCCCTTCCTTGTTTGCTGACTTCCAAGTCACTCCAGGCTGCTAACACATCCCTCCTCTTACCGTTTGCCAGGCCATCTGCATACATTTGCTTCCCTTAGTAATAAATCTAGCAGTGTTTGTGTTCACTCTTAGCCTAACTTACTATATTTTTGAATGCTCATTCATTTTTATTAGGCATTTTATAAAAATATAGGTAATTCAAAATAGCACAAGTATTTTTATATATATACATATATAAATATATATGTATATGTATATGTATATATATACTTACATATACATATATACACACACATGCTTCTTCTTTCTCCTTAAGGAGCCAACCTTTGGATGATGAATTGCACATTTGACTTAAGACCTGTACAGTAGATGGTACTAAATGCAGGATAACCCAGTGACACTGATCAGCACTGCTAAAGCTCTGAAAATGCAGTAGAATATTAAATATCCCTTTCCCATTTGCTAGCAGTGATCTATTTCTACTTCCTGATGAGGGAAAGCATTTGGAAGAGGAGTGGATGAGAGTTTAAAGGACTTCATTAATGCATGACTGTGCTTTATTCAACATCTCCAACATTCTTTTGTGGATAGATTCTAAACCTTAATATTAGTTTTCAACACTGTGAGCTAGTATTAATGGGGCACTACTGTCAAATTCTTTGCTAATATATTTAATATGGTGTAAAGGTTAATCTTGATTGTTAACTTGTTAAGATTAAGAATCACCATGGAAACCCATCTCTGGGAATATCTGCTTCTTTACTGTGAACACACTGCAATCATCTGCTTCAAGTTCCTGCAGCTATGACTTCTCTACCACAATGGATTGCCTCCTCCATCCTGTAAGTTGTTTTTGTCGAGTACTTGTCACAGTGAAGGACAACAGACTAATATGGGAAACCAATACTTGCTAATTGCTGTGAAACTTGACTATGAAGTTCACAGGTCTTTGGAATTCGTTTGGAGATAGAATGTAGAAGAGTCTGCAGCAATGGTGTACGAAAGCCCTCAAGTGCTCCAAACAGAGCTTATTGGGTTGTTGTGGTAGAAGCTGGAAAAGACAAGAATGCTCAGAGAAGTGTTGTCAGCAGAGGGCCATCTCCAGACATTTCAGAGGGGAATAAGGGCTCTACCAGGTTATCAGGCTTTATGGCAAGTATCTTTACCTCCTAAGCCATTTCACTGTCCCTAATTTTTCATGATATTTTTATTTTAGTGTGAGGCTTCAAAACCAGTGGTTTTACCATTTATACATGTTAGGTGAATTATCTACAACTTTTTGAGCCCTGTGTGTTGCAATTGATCAAGTAAATCCATTCCCTCTGTTTGATTAATATATTTTCGGCTGCTATAAAATATTACTTAATTAACCCACTCTAAATGCATGTATTCTCAGTGAACTCCTGCGATGAAGCAGAGAACAGTTCCACAAACATTTACAGAGAGGATCTAAAATTTTAGGATCCACAGATTTTAAAAAAACAGAAAAGGAATGTTCCTTTATGTGATTGCTCTTTATGCATGATCCATGCTTGACAATGTCATGGTAAGGGAATGTGTTACAAAATGCTCTAGTATAATGGCACAAATGGAGGTCATAGAGAAGCTTTCCTAGGGAAGAATGTTAAAGATTTCTCTAAAATTAAGCTAGCACAAAAGGGAAAATAAGAGCTTTGTTTCATCGAGAAGTAATATTTTTTTCTGAGAGATGAAGAAAAAGATGCAAAAGTCTCCCACAAACTAGAGAAAGCATATGCCCAAGCAGAGATAAATGGAAATGTGATTTGGAGAGATAAATGATAAGCCAATGCCTAGACACAGAATTTTTTTTTAACGTAAGTTACTCTGTTTTCAATATTTCCTCTAAGATTTTCTTTCCCAGGCTCTTAGAGACATACTCAGAGGAAGACATAATGAGAATCCCTATTTCCTTTCTTCCCCAAATGCTAAAATGGCAGATAACAAGGAATTCAGAATTAGAATAGCCATCCTTTTCAGGCCAATGGACTTTTATGGTTACAATTTGGGTGAGGAGGCAGTTGCTTTTTCAAATGTTCTTATATGAGGCACATAAAACTTTAGTGGTTTTCCTTCTCTTCTTAGCCTCCTCCTCAGTTTGTACTATATCTCTTCACTCTTGAGTGCTAGCGTTGGAGGAGTTCCACACCACATTCTGTTTATGAGGTGCTGGGGATTTCCTTCTCAGTATGTCATTTGTGTCTAGGAACTCTACTGATTCTGTGTATTTTTGTACCCTGATATTTTTCTGTTACATACAATCATAACAGTTGCAAAAAGGAGTCTACTTTGACTTCTTTTCTTAATTGAATTCCCGTCTTTATGTTTTTTAGTAGAACGTGAGCTTTTAGGCTTGTTGTATATTGGCTTTATTATGTTGAAATATGCCCTCCTATATTCCAAGATTCTTCAGGATTTTTATCATTAAGGCCTTTTAGATAAGTGGCCTTTTGCCACTGCCCTCTTCTATTTCTAATGAGATGATTACGATTACATGTGCTTTAATTTGTTTATGTAATAGATTACATTTATTGATTGATGTATGTTGAAACACTCCTGTGCCTCTGTTATGAAGATTACTTGACTGTGATTTCTTTTTATTGTGTTCTTTCTTTCTTTTTTTTGAGAAAGGGTTTCTCTGTGTAGCCCTGGCTGTCCTGGAACTCACTCTGTAGACCCAGTTGGCCTCGAACTCAGAAATCCACCTGCCTCTGCCTCCAAAGTGCTGGGATTAAAGCCATGTGCCACCACCACCCGGCTTTATTGTGCTCTTGAACTCAATTTTAATGTAAGTTATTGAGAATATTTGAGTTCATGATTATCAAAGACATTGTCATAAGTTTCTTGATTTATTGGGTCTTTAATTGGGATATCATGGTATTAATGATTTTGGAAATAATATTTGTAAATGCTCGTTCCATTTCTATTTTTGAAAATCTGGTAGAAATTTGCACTTAATAATGACTTTTATTTTTCTTTAAAGTAAGGAAGTTTTAAATATTGTTTGTATCTCATTTTTGTAGAATATGGAACTTTATCCAAATCTACTTCACATTAGACCACAAAGAAAATGTCAACAAATGCAGTAAGATAAAAATAATATACTCTATTCTTTCTTACCACTATGAAATAAAACTGTGTATTGACAACAACAAAAACTACAGAAACTATATCACCTTATGGGAAGCAAGCAACACAATACTTGAATGAAAGTCATCAAAGGTAAAAATTAAGAAGTTTTAAAATTCCTAGGATTGAATGAAAATATCATATGCTAAGGTGTAAGAAACACAATAAATGGAATACTTAATAGGAAAGCTTATAGCAAGTAGTGCCTCCAACAACAACAACAAAAAAAACCTGAGAAATATCAAGTTAATAACTTAATGATACATCTGAAGGCCTTGGCAAAAAAAGAATAAACTGATTTAATGAGAATGACACATTTTTGGTCAAATTAACCTAAAGAGAGAGAGAGAATCTGAATTTAATAAAACTGAGAGATGAAAATGAAGACATGGCAATACATATTGATGAAACTCAGAGAATCTGAAGAATGTATTTTAAAAATTGGGTGATTGTCAGGAGGTATAGGGTACATAAGCGGCAGAACATCTGGGAGAGAATCCTTTCTACCTTCATCCAGGAAGTGTGCCTGTTCCAAAGCCCTCTGTGCACCTTTTCTGCCAGGGGAGAGCAGGTTTCCAGAGGGTGCTCTGACACCTGGACTCAGGCGAGATCCTCATTTTCTTTCCTGTGATTTTTTAAGGCAGTATCAGGCAGGAGGAGCAGGCCACAGAAGCTGTAGAGCAGCTGGGCCAGGGACCTTCATTCATCTATCTGCACCCAGGAAGGATGACTGACCCACAGCCCTCTGCACACAGGTCTTACCAGGGGATAGCTGATCTCCCAGGAGTGCTGACACAGGCTTAGACACAGGAGGAACAAGCTCCAGCCAGATACAGCAAGAACATCTAAAACCAGAGATCAACAGATGGCTCAAGGCAAATGCAAGAATCTTACCAACAGAAACCAAGACTACTTAGCATCATCAAAACCCAGTACTCCCATCAAAGCAAGTCCTGGATACACCAACCTGGAAAAGCAAGATTTGGATCTAAAATCATAACTCATGATGGCGATAGAGGAATTTAAGAAGGACATAAATAAATCCCATAAAGAAATACAGGAGAAGACAGGTAAACAGGTATAAGTCCTTAAAGAGGGAACACAAAAATCCTTTAAAGAATTACAGGAGAACATGAATAAACAAGTAGAACCCTTAAAGAGGAAACACAAAAATCTCTTAAATAAGTACAGGAAAGAACAATGAAACAGGTGAAGGAATTGAACAAAACCATCCAGGATCTGAAAATGGAAGTAAAAATAATAATGAAATCACAAAGATAGACAACTCTGGAGATAGAAAACCTAGGAAAGAAGTCAGGAGTCATAGATGCAAGCATCACCAACACAACACAAGTGATAGGAGAGAGAATCTCAGGTGCAGAAGACGCCATAAAAAACATAGACACAACAGTCAAAGGAAATGCAAAATCCAAACTAAGCAAGGACACAGTGAGACTAACAGAAGTTATGAAATAGGTGGATTTAACAGATTTCTATAGAACTTTTTATCCTAAAACAAAAGGATATACCTTCTTCTCAGCACCTCATAGTACCTTCTCCAAAACTGACCATATAATTGGTCACAAATCAGGCCTTAACAAATACAAGAAGACTGAAATAATTCCTTGTACCCTATCAGATCACCATGGACTAAAGCTGTTCCTTAATAACAACATAAACAATAAAATGCCCACACACATGTGGAAGCTTAACAACACTCTACTCAATGATAATTTGGTCAAGGAAGGAATAAAGAAAGAAATT
>NC_045030.1:50824206-50824745 GCF_008632895.1 Mastomys coucha | reverse complement strand
ATGATAGTATACTTAAGTGACCCCAAAAATTCCACCAGAGAGCTCCTAAACCTGATAAAGAACTTCACCAAAGTAGGTGGATATATAATTAACTCAAGCAAATCATTGACTTTCCTCTACACAAAGGATAAACAGGCTGAGAAAGAAATTAGGGAAACAACACCCTTCACAATAGTCATAAATAATATAAAATACCTTGATGTGACTCTAAGTAATGAAGGAAAATATCTGTTTGACAAGAATTTCAAGTCTCTGAAGAAGGAAATTGAAGAAGATCTCAAAAGATGGACACACACACACACATACACACACACACACACACATACACACACACACACACACATTCACTTACTTATAAAAATTAATAGCCAAGAGTACAAAAGAGGATACAATAACTATTTCAGGCATTTAAAGAAGGTAAGTGTAAGATGACAATATGACAGATATGACAGTTGCTTTCATTAAGCTAGAAAATATAGATGAAATAAAAATAAAAATATTTTAAGACCTTGGTAATGGTCATTATAGGTTTGCTCATG
>NC_045030.1:50822001-50824189 GCF_008632895.1 Mastomys coucha | reverse complement strand
TTTTTTTGGTATTTTAAAAAAGGGTTTCTCTGTGTAACAGAGCCCTGTATGTCCTGGATTCACTCTATAGACCAGCTGGCTTCAAACTCAGAGAGATCTGCCTGCCTCTGTCTCTCTAGTGCTGGGAATAAAGGTGAGTGCCATCACACTTAGCATCAAAATCATTTTTCATTTTAAGTCTGGGTCAGAGTCACTTAATATTGCATTTGACCACCTACAAGTCACTGGTTGATTCAGTCATTTCCCTTATTATCCTTAGGTCTCTGTTATAAGTTTATTGTCATGACTAGCACAAATTAAATATATTCAGATGCTGACTTTTTGCTGATGAAAGTCATCATTGAGAGAGGACACAGCATCCCTCAATTGTAAACCTTGGAACGTCCATACCCATTTCATAAGAGCAATTCTGATATCATATAGGGTTCTCCTCTAAAAAATGAAAAGGGTATATATGAGACAATTAAACTGATTTTTATTTGTATACCTATTTTATGATTTTTGTTACTTTATATTTATATTAATGCCAATGTGTTATCAGCACCACCATCCCTATTCATAAGCCCCTTCCTTCTTGACCACAATGCTAACTAGTTATCACTAATTCCTCACTGATCAAAAATTTAAATTGTTAAAGTTACAAATGATGGCACATGGCTTCCAAAGACATACAAAGAAGAATTAAGGGTTTTTATTCTAATTTAATGGTTCCTAAAATATTTAAAGTAAAGCTGTATATTAAAGTATTATGGGTTGGGCTGGGGCTAGAGCACAATATTGCAGTGGTTGCATAGCAATGGGTAAAGCCCTTAGTTTGACCTATCGTACTGAAAAAAATATTACCATCAATGAATAGGCTGTAGGTGGCTTGCATGGAAAAGTACTAATTTAGCTAAATATTTTCTCATTATTATTTTATAATTATGCAACATATGCATTAATTCCTGGTCTGTTTATAAAAACGTATATTCAAGGAAGAAAAAAAATCTATAGTATTTACCAGATCCAGATATGACAATTGCCTATTTTTCTACAAAGGTACATTTGGATTTGTGCTTTTTTAATAATAACATAACATTGTAACATGCTCAGGGAACCAGCTATTTAAAGGAACCCCATGGTGAATCCTTCTGTAATGTGAAAAAAAACTTCCCTTGATTTATTTGTTGCATAAATCCAGATTTTCATATTGGAGTTCACCTGCTGAGAAGAACTGTTCTCCCCATTGTCTAGGTCCTCTTGGCTGGCCTTCTGTTCAATATGTGACCTTCTCACAATTCTGTGATTTAGGTGCAACTATTTAGAGAAGTAAACAAGTAGCATTGCATGCTAACTAGGGGTGATTAGATTGAAGGGCTGCCAGGAGCCAGCAGGACAAAAGATAAAAGAGCCTAAGCCTCTATGTAGAAGAAAATCAAAGGACAATAGAGAAGGTTGAAAAGCAAAACCATTCTATAGCAGTGAGAACTCTACAGACAAATATCTATAAGGGAAAAGAGGCCTAGACTTGAGCTGCTCTTTATAATCAAATTAAAGAATTAGAAAATGAGGCAGGGTCAATAGTTTCCTCAATGGCAAGGTAAGTTTGGCAAAAGCCTACTGTCTGAGCTGGAGAATGGACACAGAATTAGGAAATGGAGATCATTTTCATGACCAAGAGTAGTTGTACAACAAAATAAAATCCAAATACCTAGTAGAATAAAACATGAAAAAGTGGTTTGTAAAGGGAATAAGATTCCAAGTAAGGCACAAGTGTAAAGATACCAATCAGACTCCACAGATAATGTATATCCCATTATAAATTGATAATCTTAGCATCCCTCTTTGTCTTTGTTTCCTGCTAATTCTAATTTATTTTCAATACAATACTTTAAAAATTCACAAAATAGAGCAGGAGAGGTGGCTCATCATGTAAAATTCTTGCCATCCAATGAATACCTCAGTTTGGATCCCTAGTTCCCACATAAAGCTGGATGTGGTAGAGAACAGAGAATTGCTGGAAGCTCAGAGGCCATGTAGCCTGGCCTACATAGTGGCAAATAACTATTGATCTTGTTTCAAGCAAGGTGGAAGGTGAGGACCAACACTGAAGGTTGTCTTCTGTGCAGAGTAATACATGTGCACTTGTACATCAAATACAAACATGCACAAATATATACACACATCATGCACCATATATTACACACAC
>NC_045030.1:50820418-50821990 GCF_008632895.1 Mastomys coucha | reverse complement strand
CACACACACACACACACACACACACACACACACACACGCACACACACACACACAAATGGAAAAACCTGTGAAATACCATAGTAAGTTATGACTCATTTTTGCATGAATTCAGTGGTACAAATTACATTTGTATACCTCCTACCTGCCCAGAACTATAGAGGACATAATGATGAATCAACCATAACCCCTAATATAGATGAGATAATAATCCATAAATTAAATAGTGTATGCAAAAGGACCCCAATTTGAAGAACAAGCCAAAATGCAATAGATTTCAAAGTCCTAGAAAATTTCCCCAGTTATTTTTAATTAATCACAACAGTTCATCAGAAGATGAATGCATAATTCATAGAATTTTAATTTTCTTAAATGACAGGATTATATATCAGGCCAATCCATCTGAAAGACAGCTGGAGTCCAGTCTCACATTCTCGGGCACAGCTAAGATCAGGGGAATACGTAAAGCCGAGAAAAGTCTTAAAAACTTCTTAAACTCAAAACCCAAACTATTTATCATTCATACACAGGGATAAATAAATGTAGAATACTAATACCTTGGAAGTCAAGTATAATATCCTCTTAAAGATACTCCTGTGCCCCATATAATCATGGCATAGCAATAAAAGACCTGCATAGATAGAAAGGGATTTTTCGATAATACTCTCTTGTTTTCATCTATTTTTTAACCAGGAATTAATATTAGAAGAGTTAATCATAAGAGTTACCTGGATCTACTCTTTTGATCAGCCTTGGAAATTCTCCATGACCCACAAAGCATCTTTATTTGCCTGGAAATACTTTTCAATGACTATTATGCACCTGACATTTTTGTTGTTCTATTCATTCACCTGGACGATATTTATAATCATCATTTCTGGGTAAAGAAGTTCATTTGTTAAAAGAGTGTTTTTTTTTTTTTTTATCCAAATGCTATTTGAGGGATGGAAATTATTTTTTACCTAAAACAATGGTGACATTAAAGGGCTAAGAGAGTTGTGATGATGACCTGGTGGAAGAAAGCAGTTAAAGTCCCTTTGGACTTTGACTCCCCATTCTTCTCAGTGTCTTAGTGGCTTCCAAAAGGTTTACAGAGTATTCAGGCTAACAGTGATCTTTCCAGCTATTATTGCATCAAGGTAAATTCATTATATTAATAACTGGAGAAAATCCCCAGAGAAGGAATAATATATTTTTAAAATTTGATAGTTAATTGGATAAAAATGTAAAGCTGACATAATCTGGATTAGAAAAATATTAAAAATAGGCCAAGTTATATTTACTATATAAGAACTAAATACAAGTTTGTAGTCATGGGCCTTTCTATGCCTGTCCCATTTCCCAACTAATAACATAAGCTTTTGGCCTTATAGCTAGGCATTGTTTCCCACTAGTTCATTACTCAATTATCCTGTTTATATTAATCTAAGTTCTGCCACTTGGCTGATGAGCTCTCCTAAGATTCTTTTTTTTTTCCACAATATTTTCTTTTTCTTTTTTATTATTGTTTTTAATTTATTTTTATTAGATGTTTTCTTTATTTACAATATCTCCTTTCCCAGGTTCCCCTCCAAA
>NC_045030.1:50812626-50819857 GCF_008632895.1 Mastomys coucha | reverse complement strand
ATTCCGATCTTCTGGGCTAATATCCACTTGTCAGAGAATGCATAACATGTGTTTTCTTTTTTGATTGGGTTATTCTCACTCAGGATGATATACTCCAGATCCATCCATTTCCCCAAGAATTTCATAAATTCATTATTTTTAATATCAGAGTAGTACTCCACTGTGTAGATGTACCACATTTTCTGTATCCATTCCTTTGTTGAGCCATATCTGGGTTGTTTCCAGTTTCTGGCTATTATAAATAAGGCTGGTATGAATATAGTGGAGCATGTGTCCTTATTCCATGATAGAGCATCTTCTGGGTATATGCCCAGGAGTGGTATAGGTGCATCCTCTGGTAGTAGTATATCCAATTTCCTGGGAGAACTGCCAAACTGATTTCCAGAGTGGTTGTACCAGCTTGCAATCCCCACCAGCAGTGAAGGAGTGTTCATCTTTCTCCACAACTTTGCCAGCATCTGCTGTCACCTGAGTTTTGATCATAGCCATTCTGACTGGTGTGAGGTAGAATCTCAGGGTTGTTTTGATTTGCATTTCCCAGATGACTAAGGATGTTGAACATTTTTTAGGTGCTTCTCAGTCATTCAGTATTCCTCAGCTGAGAATTCTTTGTTTAGCTCTTCTAAACCGTACTTTGAAACAGCCGTGTCCTTACTTTCTACAGTTCTTTGTTTTGATAAACAGGTTATTGATCCTGTTTTTACCATTTTTCCCTTCTAATTTCTTCTGGTTTAATGGAACTTTAACACGTTCTTCTGGTTTACAAGTATTGTAAATATTTTGACACATGTGCCTAGATAATTAGTTTCCAAGCTTCCTACTATATATGTGTAACTTATCATTTTTCTCTAGTATACATTGGCTATGATTTTTCTTAACTATCCTTTATTATATAAATATTTTTCTATATTTCCTCTTTCTTTGAAATTTTGTCCTTGTATATTCTCATTTGGTAATTTTTTAACATGTACAAGTATAATTTTAGTTTTTTTCCTGTTGTATATTTCGTCCTAATAACAGTCAATGAATATAATGAGACAATATTATCTACCATTAGTGAAAGTAGGAATAATATCATAGACTATGTCCTGTGATAATCTAATTCAATATGTACGACTCTGGGACCAACCATGTACATTAAAGAAAATCTACAAGGGGAAACATGACCTAGGTAGTTCCAAGAGTTTCTATGCAGGGAACCTTGATAAAATTCTCTTAGACTTTCCTATAGTATGGGCAAGCAAAATAAATTATAACTCCTAGGTTTTTGTTTAGTCTGGAATGTTTCAGAAATTCAGAAAACCTATTATGATGGAAACATTGTATGTGCTCAACAAATCACATATATTGAAGACTTTATCCTTGGTTAATGGTGCTACTGGAAGTGATTAGATGTTGAGGATGCTGACCACTGATTAATTTATATCTGAATGGATTATTAAGGCTTGGATCCTAATAGGACGACTCATTGTATCCCTTCTCTCTTTCCTCCTCTGCCTCCTACTCGTGCTCTGCCTCCTACTCCCTTCCTCTTCATCCTTCCCTTCCTTCTGCTCTTCGTGTCCTCTTTGTCTTCCTTCTCCTCTTTCTTCCTGTCTTTTATGAGGACAGCAGTTTTGCTCTAATGAATACTTTTAGCTACAGTGTTTTGCCTTTCCTTGGGACAAAATAATTGAATGAAGCCATGAGCAAAATAAACCTTGTCTCATTTTAATTGTTTCTCTCAAGTATCTGATGGTAGGAACTGAAACCTCATAAGTACGATTCTGCAGTCCTAAGATAAAGGCTGCTGAATAAGGTTAGAGCAGATTAGCTATTTTTCTGTAGCTATTGTATAGTCCTTTATACTCCAGTGTTAACATTTTCCTTTATTCTACTCTATACTCATATAAAGAGGGCAGATAATATTTGTTTAAGTGACAGAAAACTAAACAGTAGGGCTTTTATGATAGAGTTTATATTGGAGTTCAACTTTAAGGCATGTGTGGAATTTCTACATAGATATTGAGAAAGAGTATTCTAGAGCTACTACAGCATGTTTAAGAACAGGGATAACATTGGACTTGATTAAGCATCAGAACCACTTGAAGAGCTTTTAGAAGATGAAAATATGAAATTTTCATTTTCAAAGTTCTTACTTAGGTAGTTCCAGGATAGAGTACAAGAATGTGCCTCCTTCATCACTCACAGATGTTCTATGAACAATACCAGTAATGCACTTGTCTCTATAGAACATAAAACATATTATCTTCTATAAAATAATTAGAAAAGAATAAAAATGTTAAGTTGTTTTATTGTGGTTAATAAAATCCCCAAGTATCTCATATTTCAAGTGTAGAAAAGTGCCTTGTAAGATTTTACTTAGGACATGTGGGAGAGTCAGTGGAGCAGAAATGTAAGGGAAGAAAACTGGTGCTTTAGGGAACTAGCTTTACTTTTCTCACACACACACACACACACACACATACACACACACATACACACATGCACACACACAAAATGATGAAGCTGAAGTATACATGGTGTCAGACTGCTTTCTAGATGTTTTTATTTATACACATATGTTAGTGATCCTCTCAACATTGGTTAAAGAAACTTGCTTTTAAAAAGATTAATTTATTTGCATGTCATGAATATAAGTTTTGCATTCATAGTTGTATGTGCACCATAGGTGTGCAGTGCCCACAGAGGACAGAAGAGAGCAATGGATCCCAAATCTTCTGGAAGAGAAGTAAGTGCTCTTAGTCAGTGATTAATCTTTCCTGCTCTTAGAGAAACTTCATTTTGTAGTAGCAGTAGTTAATGCAGAAACTCATAAATAGGCAAAATGCTGAAACTAAGTGACCATTGAATGCTCAGTTCTAAATAAAACATCTATAGTATCTCCTCCAAGGTAAATGCTCATTATAGTAGAGAAGAAGGAAATAAATATATATATTTATTTATACACATATGTTTGTAATCCTCTCAACATTGGGTAAAGAAATTTGCTTTTAAAAAGATTAATTTATTTACATATATATATACATATATATAGATATAGATATAGATACACACACACACGAGTTGGAAAATGAGAAGGAGGGCTGTGAATGGTATCAGCTGTAGCTAGTGTGACTGTTGCACAGTAGTAGTAGTTAATCACTCAATCACTCATGACCTGCACAAGACTGAATTCTTTCACAATGAGGGGAGGAACACATAAGGACATATCCCTCCTTGAGTTTCTATAGGGAGGTAATAATTGCTTAGGGGGAAAGGAGTCATAAGGCTTAGTGATATAATCACTGGTAAGTAGCTCTTGCTCAAGTAAATAAGACTCTACCAATGCTCATACAAAAAAACTCTAATTAAATGTAGTGAGTTACCAAAAATCAATAAAGAAAGCAATGGAAATAGGAGGGGACTTGTTGGAAAGAAGATGGGGCATTTCGAGACAGCGAAGGGGATACAAAGATAATAGGGAATATCATTAAAGAACTTTATAATATATATGAAATTGGGACACATGTTATAATGATGAAGTTCTCAACATTGAGTTATACCTTTTCTAGAATCTTTTTCCTCCACTCTCCCTTTGAGGCAATATGAAATATGAACTAATATTATGTGGTTAATATTACACTAGAAGCTTCTATATGACCTGTGTCCCGGTGGTATCTCCTATCATATTGATTGTGTTGTTCTTTAAAGAAGGTAAAACAACTTGTTGATTCTATTTAAAAGTCTTCCTATCACTTCTTAGCCTTTTGGCTAAGATCAAGTGTAAAAGTCTTCCTAAGAATTCCCATTGGATTTAAGTTCAAATCTTCTTCTCTTTGCTTACAGAGCTCTTTGTTAATATCTTGTTCCAGATTCTGTTTTAAACTCTGGTTTCTTCATTTTGAACACAGTTCCACACAATTTATCCCCATGTTTGTTTCTGTCCTTCTAAAATTTCAAATTAATTTTCTTTAGATGGTCTTTGAATTTGTGTTTGAATTTGAAATTATTTTCTCCATGCCTGCCTCACAGTTTTAATCATCCTGATCCCTATAGCTCCTACCTATTACCTTGCTAAATAAATTCACTTCATACCTATTACTGTGCTAAACAAATTCCTTTCATATTGCTTATGTAATCTAAAATTATATTTTCTCAGTTTTATTATTCACAGTAGAATATAAATAAAAAGTACCAGGGCATTAGCTCATTCTCATATCTAAAGAAATTAACATATAGTGTCAATATATATTTGCTAAAAAGTGATTGAATCCAATAGGCACTATTGAAGGTCTTTTCCAAATCTAGTCCCTACAATTCACTACCTCCACCAAAAGTCCCTAAATTTTTTCTCAGAGACATCTTTTGCAGGTTAAAGTTATAACTTGCTTTCAGACATTTTAAAAATGGAATACAGAATATGCTTCTGAGAAAAATGATACCTTGAAGTTTGTCAGCCTAGAGTCATATACCAAGTCAGTAAGAATTTGAGGTTTGAAGTAATATGTGTGGCAGCTGAGAGGGAGAATTCTAGAGAAACTGCCCTTTGGGGGCAAAGATTGGTATTAGTGGGGTAACACATATTGGGTGCTATAAGAAAATAGAATGTAGACTATAAATATAAATTCTCAGCATCCCTCATTGGCTAGGAGCCAAAGCTGGAATGAAAGAACCCTATCTCTCCATCATTCTGCTTATAAACAGTTTTCATTCTATACTGTAGCATTTGCTGTTTTTTTTCCTGAAACTGTCCATTCAAATTCTTGTGACTTATTTGTCAATTTCTTACATGATACAACTAGTTGTGTCTGTTGTTGCATTGTCCTGTTGGCATAACATAATCTTCTCTGACAAATGCCACCATGGTATTTTAGTGACTTGAAAATAGGAGATGACCGAGAGAGTTGAATTCGGAAGAAGTGTGATGGTCCATGTCTTCTCTGACAGAATCTTAATGACCAGATGCGATCTCAAGCCCTCATTTGTGGGATGAAACTTCAGTGACTAGATTTGGGCATTTGTGGAATAGTAGGTTTAGTAACACAGGCTGAGAACTTGCTACGTGTTAGCACCTGAAGCTGTTTGCAGCTAGCCTCTGAACCCAGTGATGATGTCATCCGTAAGTGACAGGGACCAGCCTACATCTATTGCCATGGAAACCACCACACACTCCCTGGGTATGCCCTATCAGTATCACCTGTGTGAGTCATTATCTAGGTTGCCTATGTTATGGCCCAGATAAAAGATAGATACTCTGACCCATCTTTCTCTTTCTCTTCCTTTCTTCTTCCCCTTTTCAATAAAGAACCTTTTTCATGAGAACTGTGCTGGCATGGTCTGTCCAAGAATATGTTGCTTTTCTACTAACACTGTGTGCTAAAGTCACCTTTGGGACCTGTGAGGCAAGTTCTCAAGATGTTTGCTGAAATACCAATATTAATAAATTATATTTGCACAGTACTTCCTCTGTGCCAGGTACCACTTCTAAGAGTTTCACACATGCTAGTTTACTTCATCTTTACAATGTGATGAGGTAGGCAATGCCAATGGCATAGAGGAATAAAGAAAACTGAAATATAGCAAGAGGACAAGTAGATTTTCCAAAGGCACTAATGAGTGGGAGGGAACACTTGAGACCTCAAGTCTGGCTACCAAGTCTGAGTTCATAGTAATTACTTATTGTATTATATTTGGTAGTGTTGGAAGTAACTGATAAGAATAAAAACAAAAAGTACAATCATTGCCATTGTCCTGTGCTATGACCCATGCTAAGAACATTGAATCCATTATCTCATTTAACCCTTATAGTAGTTCTATGAAACAAATGCCTTAGAACTATGTCTTACAGATAGAGAATATAAAGCTGAGGTAGGTATTGAATGATGGCCAGGACTCAAGAACTTAAGTGTCTCCAAAAATTGTCCTTCCCAAAAACTTTAAATTCTTGTATCACAAAGTCATGGAAAGACGTGTTTATGAAGGCAATATGTAAAGATTTGCATTATCTTAATCTTACAATGACACTCTCTTGTTATTGTATCAAGTAGAGACTCAGAGCATATACATAGAGCAGCGCATTCCATTCACCTACGTGGCCCTTGAGGAAAAATCCCAGACAAAAGATAACTGAGGCAGGGTTTCTTTTTTTTTTCTCTCTCTCACAGAATCAAAATTTGTCCTTCAATAGCTTCCTACTAACAAAATCTAACCCTACACTTTCCTTAAATGATACTTTGAATTGGTTCAGTTGCTGTAGGGGAAGGGAGAACTGCTGTTTTCTATTTCATCTCATCCCTGGTGCGATTTTTAAAACACTTGGTCAAAATTCAGATCTCAGGCTGTGATCAGGGTTTAGCATACCACACTATTCCAAGGTTAAGGTCTGAGGCAGTGATGGAGATAAGACCAAACTCATTCGCTCACAGGGGGATTATACCCTTACTTTAATTGCACTGTCCTTTAACTAGCCAGTTCCAGGCAAGGCAGCAGGGACTTCAATTTTCTGGTCTTAGTGCCATTTGCAATGCAATTCAACGTACTCAATAGAGTTTTTCCTGCTCCCACCTGCTGCCATGTATTTGTGTTCCCTGCGACTTCTTTCCCTCTGTGAAGTGTGCAGTGAAATGAACTTGTTTTATTTCCCTTACACACAGCAGTCAGTGAAACCCTGTTGCTACAGTAAGACAAGGCAAAGATAGGGCATCCCAGCCACTTACCTGCCTGCTGGGAACTGGCCTCTACAAATTATTTTGACCCCTACCTCAGATCACCCAAGTGACCAGATAACTTCTACTGAAGGCTTATCAAAGTTAGAGACCAAACATCTTCCTAAACCACAGTACGAAAAGATTGTCTACTTTATCAGGAAGGGAACTTAGATCAGTTGGAAGCTCTTCTTTGCTTTCCTCCTGTGTCTGTCTTAAATGACTTTCCCTTGGCATCAGGAAAACTGAATTTGAATATCAGTGGACCGCTTAACTCACTGAGGATGGCCTCAGATGGACATGCTATTTCTGTTTTATGAAGTAGTATCAGTGTCTTCTGTCATTAAGGTGAGCATTAGACCACAGAGCCTTGAAAGAGACATCAAATCTACTTCAGTGCAGCATTTGCCACAGTTGTATTTAATAACTGTGACCTGGAATATTCAGAACAGAAGAAAATGCACTCTGAAAGTGGTCATCCCAGGAAGATGGGTAAGAGAGATGACAAGCTTATCCTTACAGGAAATGAATAAAATTTTGTCCTT
>NC_045030.1:50809523-50811514 GCF_008632895.1 Mastomys coucha | reverse complement strand
AAGAAAAAAACAAAGCAAACAAACAAAACAGACTGAAGAAAACTATCATTCTAGACTTCTTTTTTCATATACTTTTCCTTTGATAACATTTTGTCTGACTAGGTCTGGTTCCATATAAGAGCATAGCTCGAAGTATATTCAAGTCATTAGGGGCTCATTTTTCTCTCATTTTCTCATCACCTCACACACTTTTCTTGTGGCTTTTATAGTCTCTGTCTTATTCATTCTTCGTGTGTGTTGTTGCTTTCTGTTAGTGTATCTTCAGTGATTTTAGGATACCTTTCTTAGTGTGGATGAGTTTACCTCATTTGTTCTCATCAGTGACTTGTTTCTCTTTGTCTGAACATTTAAAAAGGGATTATTAAAATGTGTATTTGCTGCATATATATATATGTATATATGCACATATATATACACATACATATATATATATATATAATATATATATATATATATTATATATATAATGACCACCATGTGCATGTCTAAGGTTGTGGGGACCAGAAGGGGGTATTACCAGAAGAGGTATTACATCTTCTGGAAATGGAGGTATAGGGCATTGCAGTCTGCTATGGCTTTATGGGTATTCGAAATTTAACTCTGGTTGTCTGGAACAGTAGCAAGGACTCTTAACTGATAAAACATCTCTCTGGCTTATCTCAATATTTTTTCTTCTTTTGTATCTTTTCTGTGGGTCTTTTTTGACTTTTGACATATACATTTGTAGGGAAATCCTTACCCAAGCTTCTGATGGGATATGAGAGTGAATGATGACATTGCAAATCCTTGTAGCTGTTATCCATCTTTTGCCTTCCTGGTAGTTAGAGTGAGATAACCCCCATAAGTCTTGGACATTTGAATAATTAGTACCTAGTTTATGGTGCTATTTAAGGTTAGGGGATTAGGAGGTCTTTGCTGGATGAAATGTGTTACTGGGGGCTTGATTGAGAATTCCATGGGAAATTACCCAACTCTATTATAGGAACCAAAGGTCAGAATGTCCTGAGTAATTTATCTTAACGTCTGTTAAACTGACTGTTTGGATCTGCAGAAGCCCCTCCAGGTAACTGCTTATCTTAGCTTCAAGTTAAAACTGCTTGCTTCATGCAGGAGCTGGACCTAGGCCCCCTACACATTTGTAGCAAATGTGGTCTTCATGTGAGTCCCCTAACAGGTAGAGTAGGGGCTGTCTCTGACTCTATTCCCTGCTAGTGGATCTCTTTCCTTTAGCTGAACTGCCTGGTTGGGCTTCAGTGGGAGAGGATGTGCCTAGTCCTGTTGCGTCTAGATGTCCCAGGGTGGAGTGTTACCTAGGGGCTCCCCCTTCTCTGAGGAGAAAGGGAAAAAGCAATGTGGGAGGGATTTTAAGGGTGGAATTGGGAGGAGAGGAATGAGGGGGTGTGATCAGGATGTAAAGTGAATTAAAAAGACAGGGCCTCAAGTGAGGGATGGGCTTGTCATCCCACATTCAAAACTCTGACCCAGAATTATTCCTGTTGAAAAGAAATGCAGGGATGGAAATGGAGAGGAACCTGAGGAAAAGAAGGTCCAGTGACAGACCCAAAGTGGGATCCAGCTCAAGGGGCTGTCCCAAGGCCTGACACTATTACTGAGGCTATGGAGTACTCACAAAAGCGGACCTATCATGACTGCACTCCAAAAGACCCAACAAGGGGCTGAAAGAGTTAGATGCAGATAGTTGCACCCAATCAATGGACAGAAGCAGCTGACCCCTGTTGTTGAATTAGGAAAAGCTGGAAGAAGCTGAGGAGGAGGGTGACCCTGTAGGAGGACCAGCAGTCTCATAATTGGATCCCAGAGATCTCTCAAATACTGGACCACCAACCAGGCAATATGAGGCCCCCAATAGATATACAGTGGAGGACTGCTGGGTCTGTGCTTGTTCTTAGATGATGCACCTAACCCTCAAGAGACTGGAGGCCCCAGGGAGTTTAGAGTTCAGGTGGGGTGGGGGTGGGGACATCCTCGTG
>NC_045030.1:50794807-50809000 GCF_008632895.1 Mastomys coucha | reverse complement strand
GTTTTGAGTAGAAGATACTGGTCTTATGTCTAATGGTATAACTTCCTGCATACCAATTGGTATGTTTTGATAAAGTGAACACATACCTTGAATTGAAATACTTTTCTTAAAGCTATTTATCTTCTACTCATAGGCAATGTGATTTTGGCCATTTTGTTTCCTCTTCTGCAAGAGGGAGATTATAACTGCTTTCTATGTATGTGAATTTCTTCTACCTGGAAGGTGTTAGATGTGCCATGAACCCCTATTTGTTTTTCCTACTCTTAGTTTCCTCAATGATGATGTAAGGAAAGTCATTTGTCTTCTACTGTGCAGCTACGAGGACTTTCCCTGTCTAAAGGCGTTGCAAATCACCACCATTATACAAATGTAAGGTGGTATCACAACCAGTTCTGGAAAGTGTATCAAAGGTTCAACAGCTGTTGAACAAAATTACAGACAATTTTGCAAACAAGCCAAATTACAGTGAATGTAACACTTATCATTGGTCTTACAAACTAACTTTTGGATTGATGATCATGTGGAATGACGACAATATGACAAAAATATGAACTCATAGGTTTTCAGATAATTCAATGTAGAACCAAAGAGGTTGATCTTACCTTCTCACTTATTTGTTATGACAGTTACTGCTGGTAATTACATTGATGTAACTTGATTTGAGTTAGCTTTTATATTTTGGCAAAAGTCAGTGGGTACAGGATACAGAGAAAATGATGGCATTTCTAGGAAGCCTACTCTTCTCATTGGTACTGGAAAACTGAAGAGGCAATACCTGGGGAGAATGAGAGGAAGTAGCAATCAGAGCATCTAGCAGCTGGCAGTAATAATAATAATACCAAAAAAAATCTCATGAGATATTTATATATAATTAGCATCAGTAGAAAATTTCCCAGTCATCTTCCTCTATCACCAAGGCAACATGGGCAGGATAGAGGTTAGGCCTGTTCTCTTTATCTTTGCAAACACGACCTTCTTACATTGCTATAGATTGTGAACTGATGATTATGGTCATGACCTTTTTTTAAAAAAATTAATGCACTTGTTTATTTATTTACTTCATGTGAATGTGCATGGATGTGCATGTGCTCCAGCATGAATGGAGAAGTTAGAGGATGACTTGTGGGAGTCAGTTCTCTCCCGCTATGATGTGAATTCCAGGACTAAATCAAACTTGCATTGTCAAGCTGGGTAGTAAACACCCTGACCCATTTCATTATACCTGGTGACAGATTTTTGTGTTTGGCAGTTACCATGCACCAGGCTTCACATAAAGCTATTTCATCAGTCCTTGGGAAAAGAGTAAAAGTGTTATTGCCATATGTGTTTTTAGAAATTTATGTGTATGTATATGTGCATGAATATATGCTTGTGCACCATACATGTGCAAGTGCTACAGAAACCAGAAGAGGGCGTTGGTTCTCCTGGCACAGGAGTTACAGGTAGTTGGGAACTTCCTGATGTGGATGCTGGATCACAAACCGTGTTTGCTAGAGCAACACACTTTCTTAGCTACTAAGCTATCTTTCCTATTACTAGGCCTATTATTAATTTATAGATTTGAAAATGTAGATAGCCAGAATGTCTTTATCATACATCAACATGGTTAGATCTGTACTCATAGTCAGATCTTTTAAATTTCAGATCATATAGCCATCAGCTTTGTTTCCTGGAACCCTGCTTTCCCAGTTTTATGGTGTCTATCTACTTCATAACGCTTCAGAGTTTCCCATGTGTACCCTCAACCTGAACAACGTTCTTTCTTATGAAGTGCATTTAGTGTAACTTGTTTCATCTCTGTGGTGTCAGTGCCAATGCAGCTTTGTATGTGAGACAAATACTTGACTCATGAAATACATTATGCCCACTTGCATTGTGTGTCTAATAAGTAGGTAAGGGAAAGGAAGTAAAGGATTTGAGTGAGGTGCCAGCAAATGTGGGAAAAAAAATCAATGCAATTTCCAAAAATAACAACCTTTAAAATGAACATAATAGGGATGTGTTCCAGTGTTACATTTATTTTCTGTTCTTTCCTGGGGGTCCCATTCAAATTTGGAGACTTTTGTAGTCATAAAGCCTGAATCATAGCCTCTCCCTGCCCCCAGGTGTCTCTTGATGCCCTTTCCTGTGTGAATTCTGCACACTAGTCTATCGATTACTGGTTATGGGCTATGTGCCGAGCATTGTGCACCGTGCTTGGTCTTTGTGATTGCTGCCTTTACTGCTGCGCTGCAGGTGGTGAGATTAGAGTAGGACATTAATCTCTCCCAGAGTAGTCCTTTATAGATACTTAATGTGCTGTGCGAGGCATTTGCCAGCTTCCTTTGGTTGATTTGTTGGCCAAATTTAGACAACCATTGCTTAGGCTGCTTATTCTCTGCTAGGGTCAAGGATTGCTGCCTTTTCAGGTAGTTTAGCTTCCCTTGGTGTGAACTCAAGCTACTTTCTTCCTTTGCTGAGTTTTCTGAATTAAAACTCAATCAGTAGTTTAACTCACCTTTAGGAGGGGTTCTGAGATGACTGTATCAGAATCATCCAGAAATCTTTCATGTCATCTCAAACATAAGGGGTTGGAATCAGAAAAACACTTGGCTTTGGGATCGCATTCGGATCGCAATGACTTTCGAGAAGACTTCTTGCTTTAATTGTTTTCCTTCCTCCATTCCAGGCAGGCACTTGAGTCCTCTTTTATCTTATTGTTTCCTACTTCCAGAGCAGTTTAGTGTCTCCAGGAGATGCTTGAGAGGATCTTTTATGTGCCCAGGAGTTAACTGCTAGCCATTTAAGAGAAATACTCTGAAGCTATCAAGGTAATTAAAGCAAATGTATATCACCCATGCCCTGAGGAGTGCAAGGGCAGTTAAGAGGAAAATGTGTGGACAGTGCCTCCCTATGCACAGGATGGCCCTATAAGTAGATTTGAATGCCAGCCTATAACCCATTCACTAACAGCATGTCCCTCATTTCGACCTCAGGTGCATGGGCTTATTGGTAGGGTGCTTTTCTACATCCCAGTTCATCAGGTCCATTGAACTGTGGAGACATGTAAAGCTCCAAAATAACCTTAAAAACACCTGGCAGAGCTGGGAAAGGAAAATTGATTTAGGTTTTCAATCGTAATGGTTGAAGGGTACTTATAAACAGTTATAGTGGGATATGGTGAGATACAGATAATTTAGAACACATCCAGGCTTCCAAGGTCATGGGCAAAGCATGCCTAATGAGATTTGGAAAAATAAGAATCATATAAGGTAAGGGACAAGTTTCAAGCTTTAGAGGTGCCCCACAGATAGTGAATGCAGTTTCTTATAGTTAAAAAATCACACTTCAATTGCATTTGACATTACATGGCCTTGAAAATACCTAGTGGTGGATACACCAACAGAAGTCTAGATATTGATTGTATTAAAAGCCTCAGACAAACAGCTGACGCAAGGAATCACTTAATGTCCTGTAACCATATTATTTAGTTCAAACTGGAATCATTTTGAGAATGGAAAGAGGTACTATCAGTCAAGCTGGGGTAACAGACACACAAGGAAATTTTATTTCCATGCCATTTCACCTTTGATACTGTCATGTCTTTCTGAAGTGCAGTCTGGGTTTTGGGATGCAGAAAACCAAATTGATTTGTGGAGAAGATAAATACAAAATTGGTATTTGTTTTTGTTGTTATTGTTGTGAATGATGAGGTAAGCTTTCTTTCTTTTTTTTTTTTTTTTTTTTTTATATAATCAAATGAGAATACTGAGAATATGATGCCAGGTGACTGTATGACCCATCTACCATGGCATCAGTCAGTGTTTTTAGCAGATAACAGCCAAGTGAAAGGTTATGCATATTACTCTGTTTGAGACCATCTGCTGAGCAGTTTCATTACAAAAAAATAAGCTTGGAATGCATATGGGCCATTTAAGCTCAAGTTTGGCATCAGGATTTGAGGAAATTGAAGCCAAATTGATCTCAGAGTGTTGTCTTGCCTTTTATTTCATTTGCTATTATGTTCCAAACACCTAGTAGCACCTTTACACTTGTTCTGATATGCATAAGAGCTCATTCACATACATACATGCATGTACATATGTATATTGTTTAAAGTCTAATTGCCAAACTCAACCAGATGGTTATTTAAAGAGCTAGAGAAAAGAAAGTGTGGCCCAGTGTCAGAGTTCCAACATAGGGGAACTGGTTCCTCCGTCCACTCTGCTACAGTCAACCAGTTTCTTATAGGAAGAACTGAAATTTGTGAGGTGAGTTTACAGAGGTACCAGATATGAAGCCTCCTTCCAATCAGGCCTTTCCTTACTTGTTGTTGCTTTTCACTGTGTATTTACTGTAGACCAGATCACCAACATTTAGATAGAAATGACTGTTTCATGGAAATATCAAATTGAAAAAGCCCCACTGATACATTATGAAATGCATCTGTAGCTTCTGTGTCTTGACTACCATGGATGGCTCTTTGTGGATGAGAAGGTTGTCCAAGATTTAGTTACTTTATGTGAAAGAACAAGTTCAGAAGTTGGTAGTGAGCTTTCAGGTGTTGGTGTGTAAAGAATATTTAAAATTGATTTCCTGTCTCCAGTGGGTAGGCTGGCCAAGGATGTGAACTAGAGTTTTCCTACCATTTGTAACACCTAATTATTTCCATTTCTTTCCCATGCTCTCTCTCCAGGGAATAGCTGAAGTTTTCTTGGTGACTGGGTTATTGTATGCTGTTGTTTTGTTAAAAACCCTGGTCCAGTCAGCACTGTATGTACTTGGAAATGTGAAAGGTATGCTGCTGGGCCATAATACTTTTTGAGTTTGAAGACACTTAAAAGGGTCACTTTCACTTATCTAACTCCTGTGATGAGATGTCTTGCAGTTGATAAACTTCCCCTGTTAGGCTCAGATTTGGCTTTGGACTTGTGGAGCAATATGGGTTCTTTAAGTTAAGTTAATGCCAGGAAAACCTTATCTCCATGAACTCTTATTGTTAAATCACTTTGATGCCTCACTTCCAGTCATCTTTCCCATGGCTGGTCATATTTTCCTGTCAGGATTTTGATCAAAGAGTGACTTTTCCTTGTTTGCATTTCTTTTCCATAACCACCATTAGAAGTTTTATATCCCTTCTCCAGATTAAACAAAGGATGGATAAGCACTAGTATCTACATCCTAAATCCACACTGACATTTAAAGATTGATATTCAGTACTCAATGCTTTATTCTTCCCATTAGAATTCGTCTTCTTTTAGTTACTTGCAGAAAGACCAGTGTCACCCTAATACTAGAGATGGTTCCAGTATTACATTGTTAGTTCCTAGGAGTACCAATGGCATGGTTATTTCTATGTTTCTAACTCGGACAATAACATCTTACACACAAGAGGTAGCACAAATGGTTATGGAATTGAAATGGTAAAAATAATGGTTATATCGCATATCCATAGAAAATAAGCATAAACCTAAATATCACTGTGACTTCACAAATTATATGTCCTAGATTGTGACTTAAACCTTTAATTTTTCTAGAAAATAAATATTGTCTACAAATTCTTGACATTTAGAAAATGGCAGTAATTTTTAAATTATTTTTTATTTAGAGAGCAGTAATACATGCTACATACTAGTAATACATGTAATGCTAAAGTATTACATTCTTGGCTGTAGTAGCATCTTGTATTATTGGGTTTACCACTTTACACCTGTATAAGCAATTCCAGGTCAACTGAGCAGAACCAGAAGAAAAAATTGCAATCCTTCCCTCCAACTCTATTGCTTCTAGAGCCTCTCTTGTGCAACAACTTTGATATCTGCACTCATTTCACCTCACGTAGACTACACAGGACTAGTCTAGTGCTCATCTACCTATTAAATGTGGGAAATATAAAACAAATGAAGGCTTTCTGAAGTTAGATGAATTTGTTTCAGGCCTTGAAAATTGGATGAAAACAAAGAGAAAAAAATATCTAGAAAGAGACATTAGTTAGAAAAAAGTCACAACTTATGAATGCTGTTGTCTAAATTTATTTAGAATTGGAATTAACTATAAGCATCAATTCCTTATTTATATAAGATGATTCTGAGCCGAGCCTACTTTTTATCAGAAACAACCACCCATAGTAAATTAGTTGACTTTTGGTTTACCATCTTAGTCTTTTCTCCATAGATTTTTCCTAATAATAAGCATTCCAATTCTCTCTTCTTTTGTTAATAAAGTCAGACATATTTATCAAGAAACTTTGTACTTTTCATCTATTTCCAAAACTCGTTCTTGACTAAAGGCACTAAACATTTGCCTTGCCTTATTCTGACCTCTGATATAATGCATGTGCCATGCATTTTGTGACTGGTTTCTTATCCATTTATTTTAGATATTTAAAAGCATATGTTGAAGCAGTGTTTATAATTTCTTCAAGTTTTTTTTTTTTACCACTATTCACAATACCATATACATAGAGCACATTTATTCACTATTATTTTATTGATTTGCCTAATGTGGCTAACTGAACTTAACCAATATTTTATTTTAGATTGAAATGGGAAGTGGTATGTCTTGAGTAGATGTGCAATCATAAAAGCTTTAACAGTGAAAACTGAAAGCAGAAAGAAAGGAATGAATAACAGAAGACTGCAGCAAGTAGATGAATAGAATATGATGAGTTTAGAAAGTTGTATAAGATGCTTCCCTGCAAGGTGAACACATCCATCTTCGTAGTAGTGATTTTCCTAATTAGAGATGTTAAGGACAGAAAGTCATGCCAAGATTGTAGGAAGGTGTGTGTGTGTGTGTGTGTGTGTGTGTGTGTGTGTGTGTGTGTGTGTTTACATATTTGGCTTTCTGTATTGTAGTGCTGTGAAACAGTGTATAATCATTGCTTATACTGTAATTCCCTATAACTTCTTTACCGTTTTGTTTGTTAACATAGTTTTAGGAAAGAAATTATTCTGCTTTTTCAGAACTTCGATATTTATTCTTTTGAAAGAAGTGTGGATATTTGAGGTATTTGTTGAGAGAGAGAGGGGAAGGAGGAAGAGGAGGAGGAGGCCAGAAGAAAAAGTTGAATCAGAGTCAAGAATAATCCATAGTTATCCTTTTAATTTTTCAATTGGCTCTAAAAGTCTGAACACCTTTAATATTCTTCTACCCCCAACTCAAAATATCCCTTTGAGTTTAAGACTTGACTGGAGAACAAAAGTCATTTTATACACCACTGTTAAGGTTTCTGGGCATTTATTTTTGCAGCAGGTAAATCTCTGAGTTCAAATATTTTCATAGGCCTCGTGGGGCAGAACAACTAGAATATTTTGCCATTTTTTGAGTTATGTGAACTTGAAGGAGAGACTTTTCTGATTTTGAAAAACTCCAGAAAACAAAATTACATTGTAGGATTATGCTTTCTTCATTTACTAAGTGATAATGTATAACAGGTTTTCTCCTGATGACCTGTAATTCCAGTTTAGAAAACACTGAAAATGTCATATGTGTTCTGCTTTTAGAAACAGAACAAAAGCCAAAATGAAGCAGTTTCATATACCAACAAAGCCAGAAATGTTGAGTCATAGTAAGTAATCCCCTCTGATCATCTGGTGCTAATTATTATAGTCTTTGGGAAGAAATACTAGAAGTTCCATATATTTGAAACTTCCTCAAGCTAAAGTCACTCTTAAGCTTGATTGTCTCCTTGGTCTCAGACCTGACATAAGGAATTGAGTAAAGACAATCTGAGTATTGATGTTCGTCTTAACATAGAGAAAACTGTAGACTTGAAAGAGAAGAAGGTAAGAAGACAATACAGTGAATGTTAAAACCTACATTGAATAACCCAGATGATAGGAATTCAGTGGAAGTGTGAACCTCTATGGTTCGTGCCTGAAAACCGTTTTCTCTTTAAATTTTCAATCAGTTTTGTCGCAGATTTGCTTTTGAGATTATTAACTCTCATCATTAACTTCGGACCCTCTAGAAGACTGAGGGGTAAAAAGGTAAGGAATTATTGGAGCTTGCAGAAATAGATCATTTGTGGGTACAGAATATGTGGGTCACAGAATTTGGACAAGAAGTTCATCATTTGTCTCACAACTACTAGTAAATCAACAATTGTATATGCCTTTACTAAAGTGGCTTAGTTGATAAAGTGTCTGTTTCATGGGTATGAGAACTGGAGTTTGGATCCTCAGCACTATGTCAAAAAGTCAGACATGCATGTGATCAAGATAGCTAAAAGTTCAATAGTGCAGGTAGGAAATCGTCCTAGATTAGGAACTGTTTTGAATATATGGCTGATGAGGGAAGGATAAACATTTTTGGGAGGTGTCTGGCCTTTGGTAGGTAGGTTGCCCATGCCCCAAGGGAGTTGCTTCTCATATAGCAGCACTAACTGGACTCAGTGTGTTATTTACATTAAAAAGGATGACATGACATGAGAAGGAGATGTGGGACATGTAGTGAGGGTGGGGTCCAGGAGAGTAGGTGAGATAAAGAGCCAGGCAGATATGACCAAGAAATATTGGGTGCATGTATGAAATCTTCAAAAACTAAAATCTCTAATATTTTAAAAGCCAGGAATAGAAACATTTGCACCTGTAACTCCTTTACAGGTGCATTGGATAAGACAAGTGGATCTCTGAAGCACATTGATCAGGCAACTTAACCTAATTGATGAGCTTCAGGTTAAATAAGAGGCTCTGTGTCAAATATAACAAGTGCATAGACCAAACACTACATGCATACAACGTACTATAACCACACACACCCACACCCCTACACACCACACATACAAAATATGAAAGTCATACATGTCAAACATTTTTAGAACCTAATGATAGTCTATGCTATTAAGAGAAGGTAATTTCATGAAGACTTGATACCTAGAAAGTACAAGAGTGCATATGAAACCTATATTTCCTCAATATCCTTCAATATAAGGATACTCATGGAACTTGCAAAGGTTAAATCAGAATTGTTACTAAGTAATTATTAACATGTTTTAAATATAAACGGGTATATATTATAAAAATATAACAAAAAGTATAGACTAAGAATGTTGGAAATTTTTGTTTGAGGAAATATGCTTGTATTGCGCCTTTAAAAATGTGTATAAACCAAATGACATGACAATTAACTTTGTTATTCAGCATACATGATACCTAAAACAAAAGGGATAATTGGACAAGCTGCATAATCATAAAGCCTCACCATTCCTGGCCACTTCTAACGATGAGCCAGCTCTAAATCTTTCTAGGTATGTTTATTAAGTGATCACTTAGGTTGTCAGAAAGATGGACAGTACTGTCATAATCACTGCTTATCATCATAGTCTAGTTTTGAACCCATGAATAGATACAACTTTTCTTTAAAGCTAGGCATCTCTGGTTTGCTTACTTTAGACAATAACACTTGTATTTGTGTGTGACATGTGTGTCTTCAGCATGAATTTATTTAGTTGTTAATTCTCTATCCAGCCCTTTCTTCTTCCGCCAAGGAGACTGTGGCATGAGGTGTTTGTGTGGAAGCCTGATAATTAGCCATCACATGGCAAACAACATCCAGGAAGAGTCACTTGGACCTATCATGCATTGTGTATGTGTGAAAAGTAAATAAGCTGTCACACGCAAATGAGAGTTAGGCATTTTTACTGTCAGATAGCTCATTCTATTTTACCAGAAGCATCAAGGAAATGCTGATTTTTGCCCTGAATAATATTATGGATGCTGCCTCCTATATTTTCTTTGATCCTAACTGCAGTAATGGTCTTGGCACTTGTGCTTCCTCAGGAGAATAATTCATGCAGAGGCACAGTACAGACACAAGTAGTTAAGGTTGATTTCAGTAAGGGAGAAAGCAAAACCGCAAAATAAGTATATCTTCCATAGTAGAGAGTTGATTGAGATGACCAATAATATAGCAAAGGTTTGCCTTTAATATCTAGACTTGTGAATCCTTGTTATCCTTTCTCTTCCCTATCTCCACCTTTAGAGAAATCTTGGATGTTCTCTTTCCAAGAATAGGGAGTAGCTTTCTTAGAAGCAGTCCTTGCCACAGTTCAAATGTTACAATTAGATGAAAATTTATATATGAATATAAAATTTTGAGGGTGTTTTAGACATAGTCTAGGGGTTGGGGCTGGAAAGTGGGGAATATTTCATTGAAGGTAGCCAGAGCCTACATAAGAAAACTTGGATATTTTCCCCAAAGCCTCTGACCTCCTCTTATCTGGTCAGTCTTTCTCTTGCTCATCTGCAAACCCTCTTACACTTCTTGTGCTTTTTATCTTAAGTTGATTTTGGAAGAAGAAACTTCAATTGATAAGATGCCCTACCAGATGGACAAGTCTGTGGAAACATTTTCTTGACTCATTATTCTTGTGAGAAATCCCAGATAACTGTGGGGTATGCCACCTCTGAGTGAGTGGTTCTTGATGAAATCAGGAAAGTAAGCAGCATTCTCCTATTAAGTCTGCGACAGCTCCTGCATTTAAGCTCCTGCCTTGAGTTCCTGTCCTGACTTTCCTAGATGATGGAGTACAAGTTATAAGGTGATATACATCCTTTCCTCCCCCAAGTTATTTGGATCATGGTATTTCATCACAGTAATAGCAACCCTAAGACATGACTTTAGTATTCATAACCTTACTATTTTAACCATAACAATAAAGATCACCTTAATCATGGAAACCTACATGTAATCTCTCTTATTAAATACATTAGTCAATTCTCTTAATCATTTCATGACACATATTGAAAATGACCAATACAATGTCATTTTCCTTCTCCATTAATTATATCCTGAATTTAAGTAAAATGTTTTTCCTGGTGATACATGAATTCAACTTTGAAGTCAAGCAAAATGAAAATTTTTGTTTAAGTACATTCATATCATGTCTAGTACTATAGAGAGAATCTCTTGTGTACTGCATAGAGGCATCATCTATTAGTAAAAGGTTAGTGGCCTATTAGCTGTCACACAAAACAGGAAGTTGGAGTTCCAGTATGAAAAAAGGAGCTCTGGGATAGAGTCAGATGCAGGAAGAGATTTCTTCCTGAACTCTGATTCATGAAACTGAGAAATGGTTTCTCATAGAATAAAGAAACTCATAGAAGAGAATAAATGGGTTAATTAAGGAACAAGCTAATCAAGGAAGAAGCCAAAGCTTGTAGTGTAGGCATTTACTCATAAATAATAAATCTCAGAGTTATTTTGGGAGCTGGGGTGTGGGTGGAAAACCCACATCACTTTATAGCAGAATACAAGAAATGTTTTTTCAGATTGATGAACTATGAGATAGTATTATTCTAAGAACTGTAACTGCACTAGAACTGGTTAATCATTGGATGAATTTTGGTATCTACAAAGTTTGTAATTCTGAAGGAGTGGCATCAATAACATGTAGACTAATAACCTTTGTGCCCTCCCTAAGATTACTATTTTACAATAGGAAGAAAGAACATTTGAGTTCTCATCCAACAATCTAGAAAGTCTTTCTGATAAAGGAATTGGTGACTCTCAGCAGTTAGGATGGAACTGCAAGATTGAGTGAAGATGTACAACCTTGAGGCTTCTAAGAAAAGTGCATAGAATTTGTACAAAACCTGGCTGACTTTTAGTGTGACTTTCTGTACAAAAACATTAAAAGGTTTACAGTGGCCTGTGTGGGACTATATGTTTAGAAGATAGCATACAAAAACAACCTTGAGACATTTCTCTCAAGAGAGAAGGAGACCAGCAAGACCATGTATAGCCACATAAAATGTTTGAAAACCTCCAAGATATGTTAATAATTATACTTATGCTGTGAATGAACATATGCCAATACATATACAGATCAGTTATGGTAACTAACTTCTCTATGTATTTGTCATTAATTTAATTATGTACACAATAGTCATCACTCTAGCCAAAATCTTGAATTCCAAGTTTATTGAGAGATTATGTTTCAAATATAATGTAGAAAGTGATGTAACATCATACCTGATTTTGATCTTTGGCCTTCACTTATGTATGAACATGTAGGGTAGTGTACACACACACACACACACACACACACACACACACACAAATGTACATGCATAATTGTACTCTGTCCTCCACAAAAATAGATCTAGCCAAAACTATCAATTAGAAAATTACAGATTTGAACAATACTGAAGACCCCTACAACAAACAGGAATGAAATTCATAGTCTACTTAATCATACATAAAATATTCTTCAGAATAGATCACAAGTTTAATATGATTGAAATAATATTAGATCGGCTAGGATGTACAACCATATTGAGAAACAATTTGGCAGTTTCTCAGAAAATTAGGAATAGTTCTATCTCAAGACCCAGCTATACCACTCCTGGGCATAACTGCACTCTACCACAAAGACACTTACTCAACTCTGTTCATAACAGCTTTATTCATAATAGTGTGAAACTAGAAATAACCTTCATGTCCATCAATCAAAGAATGGATAAAGAAAATATGGTACATTTACACAATAGAATATTACTCAGGTATTAAAAACATCCACATAACAAAATTTCCAGGCAAATTTATGAAACTAGAAAAGATTATCCTGAGTGAGGTAACCAAGACAGAGAAAAACAAACATGGTATATACTCATATAAACGTGAATATTAGTCATGAATTAAAGGATAACCATGTTACAATCCACAGAGCCAAAGGAACTAAGTAACAAGTATGACCTGAGGGAGACACTTGAATGTCACTGAGAAGGGGAAATAGAATAGACAAAGAATAGACATCAGAGATAGATGGAGGAAAGGAACTGGGGGGAGGGGGAACAGGGATCAAATTCAGGGAGGACTAAGGGAGACAGTACTAAGAGAGAGAACTGGAATTGATAGAGTAAGGACAGCATCTCTGGGAAGAGATAGAAATCTAGGACTATAGAAACTCCCAGGAATCTATGATGGTGAACCTAGCTAAGATTCCTAGCAATGAGAGGGATACAGAACCTGAAATGGCTATTTCCTGTAACAAGGCAGAACTTCCAATTGAGAGATGGAGACACCAACTTACCCCCAAAAGCTTTAACTCACAATTTATCCCTGCCTACAAAATATGCAGGGATAAATATGGAGCAGAAAATGAGGGAATGGCCAACCAACGAAATGGTCCAACTTGAGAACCATACCATGAGAAAGAACCCACCCTTGACACTGTTAATGATATTCTGCTATACTTGCAGAGAGGATCCTATCATAACTATCATCTAAGAGGTTTCACCCAGTAGCTGATAGCACAGATGCAGAGTCCTACAGCCAAATATTAAGTGGAGCTTAGGGAATCCTGAAGGGGGAGGAAGGATTGTAGAAGCCAGAGAAGTCAAGGACACCACAAGGAAACCTACAGAATCAACTAATCTGGGTTCATGGGGTAACATAGAGAAACAAAAATCCCTTCAATATGTAGAATTTGAACTTTTACCCCACCTTTAAACATCTATTGGTCAAAAGATAAAACGAATATATACTCCAAAACAAATTAATAAACATTTCAGTGTTTATGGAATAGAGTAAAAGCAGTATTAAGAATAAATTTTATTAACAAGAGACAGCATCAAAAAGAAACACCTTAGTTAAACAACCAACTTTATCTATGAAGAAACTAGGAAAGAAAGAAAATGTATTCCAAAGTTAGCCTAACAAAGAAAATAATTGATGTTAGAGCAGAAGTAAATGAAGAGAGGCTAGAAAATCAATAGAAAAAATTAATAAAATAAAAAATGCCAAATGTAATTGAAACAATATTGGCGAATATACAAATTATTGAAAAATGGACTAGGAAAAATACAGACAGGACTTAAATTAACAAGAGCAGAAAAGAAGATGGAACATATTGAACTATGTGTGAGACAATGAGAAAAATATGCCATCAAGTTGGGCCACCACTAATATTGGTAAATTTCTAGTCACACACAACCAAATAAGAGTAAGTTAACAGCAACAACATCAACAAATATTGATGAAAAATATCAAGGAAAAATGAGATGAGTAATAACATTTAATTAGCAAACAACAGCATCTAACAAAAATTCCTAAGGCCAGGTTTTTTCACTCGTGAACTATACCTGTAAGAAAAGTTAAAGCTTGAGTACAGGGTCCCCAATGAAGGAGCTAGGGAAAGGATCCAAGGAGCTGAGGGGTTTGCAGCCCCTTAGGAGGAACAACAATATGAACTAACTAGTACCCTCAGAG
>NC_045030.1:50779269-50793781 GCF_008632895.1 Mastomys coucha | reverse complement strand
AACTCTTCCAAATTCATTTTGAGACATCTTTTTCTTGGTATCCAAGCCAGATGACAATATTATACAAAAAGAAAATTACAGGAAAGTAAACCCAATGAAAATACCTTTAAAATTCTTCGGCAAACTAATGTCAAGATCACATTGAAAGGATTATGCACCATAATCAATTGAGATTTATCTTAGAAATATTGGAATAGTTTAACATATACCAACAAATCAATATAGTGTGTCATTAAGAGAAAGGATAAAATCATATGACCATCTAATCGTTTCAGAAAAAATATTTGATAAAAATCCTAACCTCATTAGAAAAGCAGTAGAAAAAAATCCACAGAGAAGGAATTTATCTCTATACAATGAAGGCCACAGTTGAAAAGTCAGCAACTAATGTCATACTTATAATGTTGATAGCTGTTTGACTAAGATAAACATGGGGTTATTAAAGATTGTCACTCTGTCAACTTTTGTTCAGCATAGGGAAAAAAAACAGAACTAAGAAAGACTTGGAATTATCTCTGCTGGCATGACTTAATACAGCAAAGAAATAAGTAAAATCTGTTAGAACTCATAAAGTTAGTAACATTTTGGGGTACAAGTAAGCACCTAAAAATTAGTTGCACTTGTGAACAGCAGCACATGAACTTCTGTAAAATAAATACTTTTAAATCCAATTAATAATAGCTAATTAAATGATAAAAGAGGGATATACATGACCTTAGATGAACATTTAGAACACCTTGTCCAGAAGAGGGGAAAGAGTTTAAGAGCTGGAAGACTGACAGGAATGTAGTGAACAGCTTTACCCTGGACATGACTTTGCTGTTGCATCCCTGAAGTCATAGTAAGATCTGGTTCCTTTTACAAGGTCTTCACAAGACTGGACTCATCAACATTCTGTTATGGTTGGGAGAGGAGATCATGAGGCTCCCATTCTTCCCTGAGAAGCAATTGGTAATTAATGCTTGCTAGGGGAGAAGGCATCACATTCTTCAGCCACTTGTCAGTTGCCCTTACTCAAGAAAATAACTCTCAACTCATGCTCACTCAAGCAACCCTAATTAAAATGCAGTAGGTTTCCCCAAAAACATGAAAGTGAAAAGAGGACAGATGAGAATAAAACTGGGGTTCAGTGGAAGGGGAAATAGGTAAAAAATATAGGAATATGATAAAAAGTAATATAAAAGTATGAAATTATAAAAGAAATAAATTTATAAGATGAGTAAACAAGAAATGTAAATCTTAACTGAAAATATAAAACATGAATATAAAAGTTATAAAAGCATATGTAAATGAAAAATAGCTGATGTTCATAGAGTGGAAGATGATGTTAAAATATCTATAGTACACAGGGTATTACATATATTCACTGCCATCCCTATCTATGAAAATGCCATTGTTATTTTCCGTAGAAATGAAAAGGAAACCTAAGAAGTAATATGAAACCATAGAGAACACAAAATAATGAATGTGACCTTTTGGTTTCAGAGTACCTTAATGTGACACCTTGTTAAGTATGTAACATGTCAACTCAAATTTTCTTATAAGACTAGTTCTGAAATTTTATAAAGTATTTAGGTTTGCAAGCATTATTACAGCCACTTAAATAAGTACAAACATTATATTTAGTACTGGATTTAGCCAAGCAGCAAATTTATACATTTTTAAACATAATGTATTAAATAAAATCAGATATTTTAAGTTAAAATTTAAAATTATTTTTGAGAATTTCATATATAGCTACTATAGCCATGTCATTTCTATTCCTAAATCTCCATATCCTGCTGTGATCCCTTTTTATTTTTCAAATTTCTGAACTTGTATTCTTTAGTTATTACTGTTTTCTGTTTATATGTATATATAGTTATTACATACATATATATATATATATATATACACATACATACATACAACTTCCTGAGTTAATTTAGTGTTGCTCATATGTATATATATTTAGGGCTGACTTATTGGAATTTGATAAACTGAATCTCCTTTTCTTACCAGCCGTTGACAATTGTCTGTACATGTTCATTTAAGAGGGAGGCCTTGGGAGATCTCTCCCATCCACACCGGCATGTTAGCTTTTTATCTTTGCCTTGGTCTTATTTAAGTAACTATATTGTTGCTATTTCATGGATTCAGTTTTGCTATAAAAGATACTATCTTGTAGCAGGTCTTCTGTTCCTCATTCTCTTACCAACTTTCTGCCTTTCCTTCCTAATGTTGATGTTCCCTGAGACTTATGTGTAAGAATTGTATTGTATCCATTGCGGCTGTGATTTCCTGAACAGTTGATCATGTACATATGTGTATGTATGTATATATATATATGTGTGTGTGTGTGTGTGTGTGTGTGTGTGTGTGTGTGTGTATGTATGTGTGTGTGTGTGTGTGTGTGTATGTATACATATATCAGTTGTGGGTTTCTGTAATGGTCTCCATCTGCTACAAAAAGAAGTTTCTTTGATGAGAAATGAAAGCTACATTTATCTGTGAGCATGAATGTGTAGAATATACCTAGAAGGTATACTGGTTTAGGAAAAGGACAGTGGTAGATTCTCCTCTAGGGTTCGTGACCTCAGAAGCAACAGAAAATCATCCAACTTTACATTAGCAAGCATGATTCTGCCTTATGAGAGTGAGCCTTAAGTCCAAGTGGACAACTGTTAGTTACTGCCAAAGTAGAAATGCCACTATTGCACCTTTTAGGCTATCTTGCTGTATTTATCATTTCTGTGGTTTGTAGGCCTTAGAAAATGCTAATTGCTTTTCTTTCTTGGTTGCATAGCACTTTTTGATACTATGAAAGCTAGTCCTCAGGATGGAGGCTTCCAGGTCAGTTTCAGCTCAATTCCTTCAAGTCCTGTGTCTGACATGTGTCATATTTTCAAAATCAGAGTACTAGGAGGCAACCATGGGTAATGGCAGTAGCCTGTATTGTTACAGAAATCTCCTAGGCTCCCCTGATCAAAAACGTGAAGGGAGGTTTCAACATGCCTGTTACTATGATTATGAAACAGAAAAAAACATATTGCAGGGCATAATAAGTCCCAGATTACAAAATATGTTGCAAAATGTGTTAATTAAAATAATATATTATCTTCAGTACTTGGCATATCATCTACAACAATAGAATACTGAAACCTGAATCAAACCCAAGAATTTGTGATCAACTTAATTTAAAAAAAAAAGCACCAAGGATACACAGTCGGGGAAGGGGACAGTCTTTGCAAAATCCTGGGAAAACTACACATGAATTTGCAAAAATAAAAGACATGTTGACATTGGGCATTTACCTTACATCATGTGAAAAATGAATTCAAACTTGATTTAAGATTTAGATATACAATCTGAAAACATAATAGTCCTAGAAGAAAATCTAGATAGTTTCTTTCTAATGTTTTAAAAAAATGTTTGCAATTGAAATAGAATTATATCAGTTTATTCCTTCCCTTCCCTTCCTCCAAACCCTCCCCACTATCCCACCCCCACTCTCTAGTGGATAATAGAAAAAAAGATTTTTATGGGCCATTCCACAGTAGCTTGACAATAGTTAGCAAAAATAGATAATACAGTTCAAAAGGTAGGAGGAAAGATTTTTAAAAGATTTCTTCATGTGAAATAATAAATGATTAAGGACAGGTTATTTTCAAATTGAACCATTATGCTCCATATATATGTGCCAAAACATTACATGTTACCCTAATAATATGTACAATTATATTCAGTGACTTTTTATTAATCAATTTTTTAATCAATTTAAAAAAATAAAAACTCAAATACTACATGTTTCAACTTATATAAGGTATCTGTAATAATCAGACTCAAAGAAGCAGAAGATACAATAGTGGTTGCCAAAGCCTGGCAGATGGGGTAATTAGAATGTTTTTTCTTCAGTACTTGTAGTACTTCAGCTATTCCAGGTGAATAAGTTCTAGAGATCTGCTGGAAAACATAGGGCCTACAGTTAACAAATGCTATTTGAACTTTGAAATTTGTTAAGTGGGCAAACAGCACATTAAATGCTTTTAACCACAAAAATTTACATTTACAAAAATATAGCGGCAAAAAGAAAAGGCTTAGCTCATAGCTCAGTGCTAAAATATATAGGTGAGGACCTCCCTAAAATACTGAGGAGATGAGAGGTAAAGTAATATTCATGGTATAAAATCTGAAATATTAAATTATAAACTACATTACAACATTTTGTGTATGAATGTTATATGTAATGATTTTGTGCTTGGAAACTTGCTAATTTCAGTCCCAATATTATTAGTATATAGGTAAGAACAACATAAACCTGTGTGTTTATTCGTAACCTGGGATATTAATGCAGTAGGTTGGGTAGTTGCTACCTTTGTGTCACCATTTTATGCCTATGATGGGAAGAGGATTTCTATTTACTACTTGTTATATTCCCTGCACTATTCCAGGTTCATTGGCTAGTTTCCTATGAAAATGTTACATAGTGTTTAGTTAGAGTAGGATACTTACTAGACAGGTAGCAACCAACACTTTACCAACATTGAGGCTCCACAGGATTGGAGTTAGTAGGGGTTCTAGGAATACAAGACAGAGCCAAAGACAAATATTACTAATTCCAGAGTGCCAATGTCTCTGAGTATCATAGCTAGTTATATTGATATTTCTCATTCACTGTTACCCTGAGAGCAAAAGCAAAGTTCTTATCCAGACATTCCTCCAGGTCTCATTTGCTAATATTTTTTTAAATAATCACTGCAGTCATTGTATACCCTTTTAATAATAGATTCCAAATACAGCAGTACAAAAACATCTCCTTTATATTCTAATAATAAAAACAAATATATCATAGAAGGTAAGGAGACAATAAGTATATTACAGGTTTTCTAGGAATGGAGAAAAGGCCATTTGAAGTTGGATTACCACATCCTGTGGTGAGCCATTCCTTGTCTACAGGCTTCAGTCAGAACCACAAGTTACTAGCAGAAGGTAAATTAATGTTAAAAGGAAACTTTACAAATTCTTGTGACAAAATACAGCTGGAGTTCTCTTTAGTCTAGAGTTAAATGTTTCTAGAAGACAAATGTTATCATTTTAAGAATGCAAGTGTGTACCTTATCATCCACTAGGACACAGTATCCACCTCCCTCTCAGATGCTTCGGCGTTCACTGTAACAATTTCCTACTTTCCGCAATCTGTCATATCTACATATAAGAAAAGTATTTGTTTTGGTATTTGTGATAGTTCATCAGAGAAAAGCAGTGTAGAAAAGTTGAAATCAACTATTTATAGAAGATAAATACTAGCACATCCTATCAGCTGGATCCAAACCCAGGGACATGTAAACCACTAGCCATTCAATTTGTTAGTGTACATTGGTAAGTGCAGGGAACTGAAGATATACATATTTAATATATATATATATATTAAATATTATTTGTCCATTTCATCATATATGTAATGTTTTTTTTTTTTTTGCCATATTTACCCTCAGTGCCTCTGAACACTTCCTTTGGAAACCCTTTCTCACCAACAAGCCCTCATCTTTCATACCCTTCTTGTAATCTATGTAATTAGATTCATTTACTGAGCTCAACCTGGTCAGGGACACTTTCCTTTGCAGTGATTGGTAGCTAATATAGATACACATAACTGGTCAAAGTGCTGTGAATTAGTAACTGTTGAGTACTCAGTTCTAAATAAGGAATCTTTAACACCTTTCCCTCAAGGCTCATGGAGTATTGTTGGAAAATGAGGCGGTAAGCTCAGGGATCATTGCTGAAGACGGGACAGAATTACTGTAAGATCTAGAGAAACAGGGAGTTTGCTGTGAGATTATATGCCCTGGAAATGGTAGTGCACCGGCACCTATAAAGTTTTACCAACACGGCTGCCTAAAAGGACAACAGAGGCATGCCAAGGTGGAACAGGGAAAACTCAGGAGACATCAAGCCTAAACAAAAAACTACATGCAGCTAAAATGCTGAGAACAGAAGAAATTGTCTTCCCCAGAGAAGAGAGCATCAACGAACTATCCAACAACAAATGGTCAGCCCTGAAAATGTATGCATAGAAAGAGCATTGCATGGACTGAGGAGGTTGTTGTTTTATACTTAGAGATATATAAAAACAATTTTAACATGAATTCATGAATTTTTAAGAGAGCAAGGGAGTGGTACATGGGAGGGTTTGGAGGAAAGAAAGAAGAAGAAAATGACATAATTGTACTAAAATCTCAAAATAAAGATAAATATAAAAAAGAAATATATCTTAAACATAGACCTAAAAGTAAATAAAAATTTAAATATAAACCTAAAAGTAAATAACATTATTTAACAAGTTAACCAGCAAATGTAGAGATAAAACAAAGTGTGTGTGTGTGTGTGTGTGTGTGTGTGTATGCGTGTGTATGTGTGTGTGAGAGACAGAGACAGAGAGAGAGAGAGAGAGAGAGAGAACATGGAATGTATAAAGAACTTGAAGTTAGAGGTAATCTTTCTTTTGGAAAGCTAGGAGAGGGAAAATAACAAAATTAAAAGGAGTAACATTGGAAATTAAAAATACATAACAGTTTGAATGAAAAATGCAACAGTCAGGAACGGGGAGGAGTACTAAAAATACTGTGTTCTGTATGTGGCATGATCTCAGCACTTATAAATTCACCAAAGCTGTGGTTTCCTACATATGATACAGTTACTCAGTATTCCAGAGTGGATTCAGGAGCTCATGAAGGCCCCTATAGTTGAAGTCTTATTGGCAGTTAACCTCTGTTGGGGTAGTTTTTTTTTTTTTTCCACTAATGGGGGAATGCTTGGACAACAGTACTTAGTGTCAGATAGCAAAACAAATGAGGACTAAATAAAAAGCCATTGATTCAAATACTTTGTTCTTATATTTTTGGAAAGATAATTGCCACTTCCTGGGCTTTAAAGGGGACTTAGGTGAATTCAAGGATGTCTCCCATTTACTTCTGACCAGTGGCTGGCCAAATATTGGAATAAATCAACATAGCAAGAACAAATTGTGCTCTCATCACCTCAGCATTTGGCATGGTGCCTTGCAGAATTCTCTCCTTTCAAAGTGTATATGCTCACATTTCTATTGTAGATGACAGGTTTGTTTCATATTTTTTCTTGCCAAATATTTTCTGCAGCTTTATGTGAGTGGGGACTAAATTCCTCTGACAGACATGAATTTTATTCTTAGCAATCAGTGTAGTTGCTGAAGTCGAGTCCAGCCCTGTGGTCTAGTGAAGCATAGATTCTGAGCCTTCAAATCACACTTATGTTTCTGGCCTCCATTGCCCACTGGTTCTCTGAATTTTTTCCCTTACTTTTCTATGCATTTGCAATGAATAATACAGGAAAAAAAAAAAAAGATTCCCAAGTGAGTGATTGTGGAAAGCCACATAACAACATCAGATACTATATTATTTATGATCTTCAGTCTATATATAAAATAACCCTTGGGATAAAGTGCTTGATTCTTGTTTCATGTTTTCATACAATAGTATCATAGGAGATCTTAACATCTAACTATGAAATGTAGAAAGTACTACATAATCTATGTATATAATTCTGGTGTGCTTCTTAAGGTATGGCAATGACTTACTTGTCTATGTTGGCAAATGAAGTATCTAGAAATAGTCTTCTGATATTCATGAAGACTATCCTGATATCATATGCCTGGGAGGAATAACTGCAGTACCTCTCAACTGAGAGCTAACAGAAGTGTCTAAACTCTAGTGAACAAATACAACAGAAATCATATTTAGTTTATATTAGATTGCAGTATAATTTTCATCTAGTTCTTGCCATATTGAATGTCCTTTTATCCACGTACAGAAAAACATATCACCATATTTATCTTCATCATCATCATCATCATCATCATCATCATCATCATCATCATCATCATCCATATAACATCTACTTGAGAAGAATTACAGGTGCTATGCTGCCAAAGTCACTTGACTGTCTCATTTTCATGAATGCTTTTCAAATGAGGAAGCCATATTCAAAGACAAAATTGTGACAGCCACACTAAAAGAAAGGCACAAGATCCTTTTTTTTTCCTGACAGTATAGCCTCTTCAACAATTCTAATATTTATGACTTAAAGGAACTCATCAAGATGTTCCAATAAACAAAAGTACATGAGGCTCCTGTCATACACTAAGGAATTTGTGGGTTTCCATATTTTTAAGTAGTCCTAGTATAAGATGATTTTCATAATCTATAGTGGTCTCATATTCTACCTAACATGTTTACATCAGCCAGAATTTTAATAGAAAATCTGCTTGAGACTACCTCTGAGGACAGAACTAATTATGATAAATGTTATCTGGCTCCCAATTAGAATTTGAATGTCACCTGGCAACCTGTCCTTTACTTTTGGAAAAAACACAATAATAATAATAATAATAATAATAATAATAATAATAATAAACCCAGCAATAATAACAACAAACCAAACCAAACAATAAATTACATCATAATTTTCTCTAGCATTTTTGTGGGGGGAGAACAAGTAACAGCTACAGCTTTACCTATTATTTATAATAATCCTCCCCTCCCCAACTAAGAAATGTAAATGGTAAAAGCCAGCTTGGTAAATGAGCCTATGTTAAAAAAAAAAAAAAAACCACTTTGACATTGTCTCAAAATCACTCTGAGAAGTGAGAGCCGTAGGGAAGAGTTCCCACCTTTGGAATTTGTGAACCACTACAGTTATTTCTCAGTCATCCACAGCAGGACAAAAGCCCAGGATCCAGTTGCTAGTTTTAGGCAGCCAGCCTACTTAGAATGTGGATATTCACACTAAGAGGATACACTTGTGCCTTCTGCTGTTTAATATTCCTACCCAAAGAATGCAGAAACATTTTAGCACTTTTCATTCTGTGCTTCCACACTTCCCTAGGCTAATATGAAAAACACATTTACATCAAAGTGTTAATGGCCGATAATGGAAGTTCATTTTGATTCTTGGGCTTTTTATTTTTTTTTCCCTTTGATGAGCCTTCCAAACTTTGACATAGAAATGCAAGAGATCTAGAGCATTGAGCACTAGGAGAGAGAGATTCTGGGAGAGTTTTCCCTACCTGCTCCCTAGCTAACACACTTCACATGACACCCTGTAGTACTTTCCCTACTTCTCTATCCCTATCCAGCACAAGATAAATAAAACTCCACCTGGAGTCTCAGCCTGCAGCTTTCACTTCCCAAAGCCTTGAAATTGAGAGTGAAGGAAGAGTTAATTTAATTTCTTATGGCCTCATGCTCCCCTCTGCAAGTTGCTTCCTTGCTATTTAAAAAGAGACTTGACATTTCTAATTAGGAAGTTTTACATCCAGGCTAGTGGAATTTACCCCCAGCTGGGAAAACATGGCTTAGTAAGAGTTTGACATCAGCCCTCATTGATCTGAAGATTATCTCCAGTTTGAGACTGAAGAGCCTATGGAGACTGGGGAGGGGAAACAAATGTGGGAAAGTGTGTGAAAATGCATTCTTTGACTTTTGGGTTAGGTGGATAAAGTCTGGTGAAATAGACTTGGGAATAGGAATCATTATTTTCTTCCCCATTGTAGCTTCCTTCCCCCAACTTCCTTTGTCAATGTTTCAGGATCCAAACTTGTTAAACTAAGGACAAAGAACTTGTTTTTTGTTTTTGTTTTTAGATTTATTTGTTTATTTTGCATACTGTGTTCTGCCTGTTTGTTTTTGTTTTTAGATTTATTTATTTAGTATGCATACAGTGTTCTGCCTGTATTTATGCCTGCAATCCAGGAGAGGGCACCAGACCTCAATACAGATGTTTGTGAACCACCATATGGTTGCTGGGAATTGAACTCAGGACCTCTGGAAGAGCAGTCAGTGCTCTTAACCTCTGAGCCATTTCTCCAGCCCCAATAACTTGTTAATTACAGTTATTTTCAAAGTTTTTGCATTGTTTTTAACCTTACCAACAAAATGGATCTGTCTTTGTGGTTTCCAAAGACTAGAAGATGTGACATATGTTTGATTTTGTTGTGGAAGCACTCAGGAAAGGATCTTGCCTTAATCTATTTTGTATTGGTTCAACAGAATACCATAAGCTGAGTGGCTTCTTGACAATAGGCATTTATTTCTCACAGTTCTTTAAGGTTGTAAGTCTACAACAAAGGTGTCATAGATTCAGAGTTTTTTAATAACCCACTCTGTGCATCCAAGACAGCAATTGAAATGTTGTATCTTAGAGGGGATGTGTTCTGTGCCTGTTTCCTAAAAGAGACACAGGTAAAATAGCCCTACTTGATTCCTTTCATCTGATCATAAAGTTTATAAACTTGCTTGCCTAACTTCATTCCTAAATGAATATTCTTAATATTATCTTAATATTCTTAATATTATCAACATAGAAATTATTTCAGCAGGAGTGTCTCAGCATGGGTATGTCAACACTAGAGAGCTAACCTTCTCTTCAATGAGCAAGTTCACAATCAGTGATCTTAAAATGGTGTTCATAAGAAAGCCTGCTTCTATCATGTCCTCTAGTTTACTTGGTTTCTTCCTTATGCACTGTTGATAAACCGGCTTTTCCTATGTATTTCCTTGCGCTTTATAAATATATAACTGAATTGCATTTTCCTTACACGGGCTTGTTAATGGTTGGAGATTTACTACAACAGGTCTTAAGGAAATTATATCATTCCTTTTTGTACTAAATTCTTGTGGTTTAGATCATCTAGGATTTCTTATGAAAACTATATGTTCTCTACAGGAGAATAACTTCTTTATTAAAGAGAAATTTCTGGTTCCTAAACTGTCTAACTTAAGTATTCAGGAAAAAAATTCCAAAGTGCTGTCAATAGTTCTCAATTCCCATCTGTCTGGGAGCTACGTTAATTTTCCTTGGGGACAATCTGTTGTATTCATGAACCAGTTGTACAAAATAGCTCCAGTGTATATGTATATCTATCTATCAGTGGTTTGTATCTCTTAAACTGCTAAATGTTGCAAGGTTGGCTAACTATTTCACCTTAAAATTGTCCTAGAATTATTGTCAGGACAATATAACTATCAAGAGCACCTGTTTGATCTTGCCCCACACCTCCAGGGACTCCTGTAGCCTAGAATACCTTTGAACTCAATATGTAGATGATGATGGTCCTGATGCTTCCATCTCTGTAGTGATGAGATTATAGGCATACCCTACCATGTTTGGTGCTTTAAGTGGTGCTGAAGATCAAATCAAATCGTGAATTCTAGGCAAGCACTTTACTAACTCACCCACCTTTCTCATCCGAAGTTCCTAGTTTCTCAAAGATCTTGGAAACAACATCTTGAGACAGAACTTGTAAAGAATAAATATTTGTTTGCTTGTGAAGGAGATTTGGTAATAGAAGTTGAAATATTCATTTGTATAACATTATAGAATTAGCTTATTCAAGGGATGTTGCAGGACTGTTATTCATGTCTAAAAAAAGAAAACACATACTAAGATTGTATACTGATCTCTATGTATTGATCTAACATCCAAAAATTCTTCAAAAAGTATAAAATTGACTATTACTTAGACCCATGCTTAAACTATTAAGAATAATAGAAGAAAGAGGGTTTTCAACTACAAGATGCCTTACGAGTCCATAATAGTCTTCCTTTTGAGTTGTGGCTTTGAAAGGGCAAAGGCAAAGGGTAGTTCTTTATGGAAGAGAATACCATTGAGAAAAGGAGCTGAGGGGATGCTGATAGACACTTAAGACTTTACGTGTTAATTCAATCAAATTAAGTAATATAACTGCTGATATTTCTTACAAACAGGACCACTTTAGACCTAGTGGTGAAAATGACTGAAGTCAAAATCCTGAAACAAGTAGCAAAAGAAGACTGTGTGAATCAATGCAAGACCCAGCGTTTGTTCTTATGGGTCTTAGGGTCTGGCAAACATCAAAGTTCAGGGAAGACTAAAAGTCAGAATAGGGAAAAAACCAATCAAAAAACAACATACAAACACACAGATACAAGAAAACAGTTTTGGAACAGATGTAAGAAGTTAGAAATTCTGGAAAGTTAGGCAAATTCTGAAAAGTAAGGTTAATACCAGATTAATCAGAGAAGTAATTAAAGTGGCAAGATCATAGCCCCAGAAAATTGGGTATTAAGTGATCATAGAGTTAGAAGATCAGAAGAGAAGGAATTGTGAGAGGATAGCCAATCACTTAGCTGCCAGAAATCAGAAGCAGCAAGAGTCAGAAAGCCCCACCTCAAAGAGCTAGTATATATGACAGTGACTTGAAGCAGCCTCATAGGTTGCTATATTTTCTTCAAAGACAGAAACTATCTTTCTAAGTGGACATGTAGAGGTGGAAATAATTTAAAGCTGTTGCCAAGAGGGAGGAGACAGAAACTGGAATGAAAAGCATTTCCTTAGAGCATTTTAGTCATTTATCTTGTCTCTCTTCCTAGATTAAAGTATCTCCTGATCAAGTGTTTTATTGTATAGTGGAGATTCATTTAATGCTGAACAAATTAATACTTTCTTATGAATTATATATAGTAACATTAAAATATTTAGAGGCAATATAGGGTTGGAAATGGAGAACATTATGTTAAGTGAAATAAACCAGTCATAGGAAGAAATACTTCATGATGCCGCTCATATGTAGAATCTGAAAAGGATGATCATGTGAAAGTAGAGAACTGAGTACTGGTTACAGAAAGTGGGAGAAAATTAAAGAGAAAGTGTTAGGGAACAGTTGAATAATAGGTACTGAGTTATGGTTAGATGGCAAGAAGAAATGCTGGTATGGACAGTAGGAAGGTAAAAACAGCAATGTGCTGTACATTTAAAACTGCTAGTATATCGGAATACACAAAGTACAATCCACAAACCACAAGAAACTCAAGAAGAAGGAAGACCAAAGTGTAGATACTTCATTCCTTCTTAAAAGGGGGAGGGAACAAAATACCCATGGAAGGAGTTGTAGGGACTAACTATGGAGCAGAGACTGAAGGAAAGACAATCCAGAGACTGCTCCACCTGGGAATCCTTCCCATATTCAGCCACCAAATCTAGACACTATTGTGGATGTCAGCAAGTGCTGGATGACAGGAGCCTGATATAACCGTCTCCTGAGAGGCTCTGATAGTGCCTGACTGATACAGAAGTAGAGGCTCATAGCCATCCATTGGACTGAGTACAGGGTCCCCAATGAAGGAGCTAGAGAAAGGACCCAAGGAGCTGAAGGGTTTGCAGCCCCTTAGGACAAACAACAATATGAATCCTCAGAGCTCCCAGGGACCAAACCACCAACTAAAAAGTACACATGGCAGGATTAATGGCTCCAGCAGCATGTATGTAGCAGAGGATGGCCAAGTTGGTCATCAATGGGAGGAGAGGCCTTTGGCCCTGTGAAGGTCTATGCCCCAGTGTAGGGGAATGCCAGGGCCAGTAAGCAGGAGGATGCCAGGGCCAGTAAGCAGGAGGGTGTGGGGTGGTGAGAAGGAGGAGGGGGAGGGAACAGGTGTTGGTTTTAGTTTTTGTTTTTTTTCTTTCTTTTCTTTTCATTTTTTTCTCTCTCTTTTTTTTTTCTTGGACGGGAACCTGGGAAAGGAGATATTGTAAATAAAGAAAACATCTAATAAAAAAAGGAAAAAAAAGAGTAAATAAAACTGAATTATAATTTTAAAAAAAAGCTGGAATAAAATATTTAAACTGTTTTAACTAAAAGATAAATAATTGAGGTACAACATAAGCTAATTACACTTATTTTATCATTATAACTTATATTTCAAAAAGCTAGTGGGAGGGATTTTAAAGGTTTATATCATAAATAAATTATGTGGTTGATTTATCTAACCAATTATTATCAGCCAGCATCAAAATAACGCATAGAATTCCAGAAATCTTTATCGTTTTTCTGTTTATATATGTATACAAGTAAAATAAAATTAATTTCAAAAAGAATTTTATTCCTTTCTTTCTGTTCAACCTTTGGTCCTTGAAGTACCTTTCTCATTCAAGTTTTTGATACCTTGCTGTTTTCTTCCTGCCTCTCTTAGTCAACCAGGAAATATTTTAACTACTTTATATTCAGCACATTCTCACAGTGATTTTTGTTTTATCCAGGTGTTACTTTCTGCTCACTTCTAATCAAATCAATGACTAGTGAGCGTCTACTACAGGAAAGGTACCAACTGGGATAGATGTAGCAGAAATAAAGACTAAATTGGTCATAGTCAAACCCATCAGAAACAAGCAAATTACTTAAATGGAAGACATGAAAAACTAGTTCTGGGATGATTAAGACTGTGAAGTATTCTATAAATAAAATATAATAGAAATACCTAAAAAGTAGCCGATTTGGAACCAGTGCTTAGAAGTAAGTTACTCATGAATATTTGCAAGTTTACTCTCCAGATCCTACAGATGTTGGAGAAGAGCACAGGGAATATATATACTAACAGAAAATTTCAAGAACATTGAACTTTTCCTGTGACTAGAATTAAGAGTAAGTTAAAAGCATGCTATAGCCGGGCGGTGGTGGCGCACGCCT
>NC_045030.1:50778155-50779175 GCF_008632895.1 Mastomys coucha | reverse complement strand
TAAAAATAACATTATTTTTAAAAAAATAATATTATTTCATAAATGAGGAGAATACATTCCGGTCATACTAATCGCTAAATCCTGCTATTTTCTTCTCCCATCAGCCCACCTGCTCCCACAGAGTCTCCATCAAATTTTCATGTATTTTGTCATGTTTTAGGTTTTGTCTTAGCTCCTAAGTGGATTTAACCAGGTTCACTAACATGGCAATGATTGTGAAGCTGTTCACCAAACGATGAGTAACTCAGCGGTACTACAGCACTGAAGACAATGACTTCCTCCCATTTCAACGTCCTCAAGGTAGCCCTGAACTTAGCCCTCCTGAGTGGAGTGAAGACTCATGAGGTCCTCCCCTTCCCATGATTGACTAGATGTTTAAGGAATGAGTCTTCTTTTGGAACTATGCAAACAATCACGACCATAAGAAGCCATCTATTGCCACCCTTCCTATCATCTGGCTCTTGCAGAAGGAACAATTTAGATTTTAATTGTAAAATAACAGGAATCTACCAGTAGTTTTTTTAACTTGATTTTTTATTAGATATTTTCTTTATTTACATGTCATATGATTTGCCTTTCCCAGTTTCCCCTCCAAGAAGAAAAAAACCCCAAAAATCAACAAGAACAAACCCCTGTTCCTTCCCCACTCCCCCTGTTGCCACCCCACCCTCTCTCCCTTACTGGCCTTGGCATACCCCTACACTGGGGCACAGAACCTTCACAGGGCCAAGGACCTCTCCTTCTATTGATGATCGACTTGGCCATCCTCTACTATACATATGCTGCCAGAGCTATCAGTCCCACCATGTGTACTCCTTGGTTGGTGGTTGAGTCCCTGGGAGCTCTGAGGATATGAGTTAGTTCATATTGTTGTTCATCCTAAGGGGCTGCAAACCCTTCAGCTTCTTGTTTCCTTTCTTTAACTCCTTCACTGGAGACCATGTGTTTACTCCAATGGATGGCTCTGAGCCTCTACTTCTGTATTAGTCAGGTACTGTCAGAGCCTCTCAGGAGATAGCT
>NC_045030.1:50764189-50777034 GCF_008632895.1 Mastomys coucha | reverse complement strand
TATCTTTTGCCTTACAGAAGCTTTGCAACTTTATGAGGTCCTATTTGTCAATTCTTGATTTTAGAGCATAAGCTATTGGTGTTCTGTTCAGGAAATTTTCCCCTATGTCCAAGTATTTGAGCCTCTTCCCCACTATCTTTTCTATTAGTTTCAGTGTATCTGGTTTGATGAGGAGGTCCCTGATCCACTTGGACTAGAGCTTTGTACAAGGAGATAGGAATGGATCGATTTGCATTTTTCTACATGCTAACTGCCAGTTGAGCCAGCACCATTTGTTGAAAATGCTGTCTTTTTTCCACTTTATAGTTTTAGCTCCTTTGTCAAAAATCAAGTGACCATAGATATGTGGGTTCATTTCTGGGTCTTCAATTCTGTTCCATTGATCTACCTGCCTGTCACTGTACCAATACCATGCAGTTTTTATCACAATTGCTCTGTAGTACAACTTAAGGTCCGGGATGGTGATTCTACCAGAGGTTCCCTTATTGTTGAGAATAGTTTTGGCTATCCTGGGATTTTTGTTATTCCAGCTTTCATAGTCTCTGTTGAGAAGTCTGGTGTAATTCTGATAGGCCTGCCTTTATATGTTACTTGACCCTTTTCCCTTATTGCTTTTAGTATTCTTTCTTTGTTTTATACATTTGGTGTTTTGACTGTTATGTGGTGGGAGGAATTTCTTTTCTGTTCCAGTCTATTTAGAGTTCTTTAGGCTTCTTGTATGATCATGGGCATCTCTCTCTTTAAGTTAGGGAAGTTTTCTTCTATAATTTTGTTGAAGGTCTTCACTCTCTTCTATTCCTATTATCCTTTGGTTTGGTCTTCACCTTGTGTCCTGGATTTCCTGGATGTTTTAGGTCAGGAACTTTTTGCATTTTGCATTTTCTTTGACTGTTGTGTCAATGTTTTCTATGGTATCTTCTGTACCTGAGATTCTCTCTTCTATCTCTTGCATTCTGTTGGTGATGCTTGCATCTATGACTCCTGACTTCTTTCCTAGGTTTTCTATTTCCAGAGTTGTCTCTCTTTGTGATTTCTTAACTGTTTCTACTTCCATTTTTAGGTCCTGGGTGGTTTTGTTTAATTCCTTCACCTATTTGTACTTTCCTGTAATTCTTCAAGGGATTTTTGTGTTTCTTCTTTAAGGGCTTCTACTTGTTTAGTCGTGTTCTCCTCTAATTCTTTGAGGGATTTTTGTGTTTCCTCTTTAAGGGCTTGAACCTGTTTATCTGTGTTCTCTTGTATTCTTTAAGGGAGTTATTCATGGTCTTCAAATTCTTCTATCACCATCTTGAGATGTGCCCAAGAAGATGGAAAGGTGGGACAGATAGAAATGATGGGAAAGGAATATTTACAGAATTTTTAATCAACTCATTAGAGGTGATAGATAAAGAGAATAGAGGTGTAAACATGATAGCATAATGTTGAATTTGAGCAACTGAGAGCGTGGTAACTCAAAAATCACAGTTGGAATTACTGGAAAAAAAATTTTTTTTGATGGGACTAAGATGGCAACCTGGTAATTTTATTACTTGCACATTCAGAGGGACATAATCTGGGAGCAGCTAGAAAGTCATACAGTGTGGTTCCAAACAAGAAAGCCAGCCAGAAAAAACATCAAGGGGTAATCCACCATGGTATTCCTAGGAGAAAGAGTTTATTTGTAGAGGAAATAACAGAGACCACTTCCTTGTGCAATTTGTATATTCAAGAAGTGGAAGAAGGAAGGACTGGTAAAAAGCAATATCAAAGCATGGTTTGGTGGCTCATCTTTTAGTCTCAGCAGAGGCAGATAGATCCCTGGACAGCCAGGGCTACACAGAGAAACCCTGTCCTGGAAAAGGTAATGAAAAAAGACAACATCAATCATGTAAGAGTAATCAAAAAAACTTAATGAGTTCATATGTCTCTTGAGCCCAGGAGCTTTGTTGTATTCATTAATTTGTTTATACATAGTAATTCTAAAAGAATACTTGTTAGATAAATGAAGTGAATGAATGTCACAGAAGCCAATGGAGAAGAATTTCCTCTACATTGCAACCCAAAACAAGTACTGTCAAATGTCTCAAGCAGAACAAAATTGTACCTGAAAATGACAACAGAGGTGGTAATAAGGGTGACAAAAAATCATCTAACAATCTGTCCAGAGTAATATCTGTGTCTACATGCAGGCAAAACATGAGATTAGAACAACTAGAATCATAAATTGTAATTGGGTACAAAGAAGTGGAAGTATTACAGCTTTGTTCCTGGAGAGGACTTTATTAAAGGAGTGTCACATGCTCAAAATCCTTTGACTGTTTACTATTTGTAGATGTTTTGCTGAATCTGGGGAAGCTGCAAAGAGATTTTCAGATGGATTTGCAGGCCAAGGAGAAGGATTGAATATAAATAAAACAATATTGAATGTGTATAAGTGTATGAGGAGGGCCTCCCTGACAGAGAATATTATAAGGGCTAAGAGGGACAAAGGTGATTCAGACATTAGTGGTAGTAGAGGAAGATACGTCTTTCTCTGAGGTGGGGTGGTGGAGGGAAAAAGGATCAAGAATAAAAGGGATTCAAGGTAAATACAACACTTAGAACTTTTGAAGTTAGATAATTCATAATTTAAAGAGTTATTTTTTTTTAAGCTGCTGTTTTTTTCCCTGTTTTAGAGAAGTGGATAGAAGTTATTTGCCAAGTTTAAAGCTTGGGGGCTTTGAGAAAAGTGAAATTTCTTTGGCATATTTACCTTGAAAATATCCCCAAGTGTGCTAGAGCAGTGAACAATAAAAGCCTTAAACAACCATCTCTGAAGGCTTACTCCAGTTCGCAAGTAAAGACTCTGGTAAAAAACAAAACAAAACAAAACAAAAAAACACCTTAGGGAGCTTTCTCCCACAGTTACTGACTATCTAAGGCAACCAACTTATACACAGGGAACTTTGGGGAATCCTGATTTTGGACAGTGCATTCTTTGATGATGTGCCGTTTTTTTCAGCCTCAGATAAAGCAGCACATCAGAGCAGAAGTGTGTAGTACAGGAATGCCTCCCAGTTTACCATCCAGGAAGAAAAGTAGCTAAGCATAAAGAACAATCTTCAGGCATAGACATTCAGTGACCTCCCATAATGACTAACTATTTCAATCATCTCCCAATAACATCGCCCTGGTGACAAAGCCTTGAAACCTTGCCTTCTAGGGTTTCATCCTGAGCAGAACATGTGATGTTCACATACTTCTCCATGGCAATGTTCATTATACATCCAAAATAAATAAATAGGTACTTGTTTGTCTTACTAAACACCTTAATATTGAAGTTTGGTAGAAGTATCAAATTTAAAACACAGAAGAGTGAAGGACTTCAAAATACTGTTGAGAAGGAATATGAGTGTGTTTTTACTATATCTTCCAATATGCACTTCATTATGTACTTACAAAATGTCACTATGGCAACTTGTGGTTTACAGAAGATAAAGCATAAATTCACAAATTTCTGGAAAGCCTCATAGTTCTTTTGAAGAGAACCTGACCATACCCTTGTTGATTTGTTTCCAAAGGCCATGTCAGTTCTTAAAAGAACTATGAAGTATGTTAACTATTTTAACGATTAAAGTGCTATAATGTGAGAATAGAATGACCATTTGAGACCAACAGATGCTTGTCATTTAATCTTGAAATAGTCAAGCACACACCTCCTTATGGCCCTGAAGTTTGCTCTCAATTTATGTGGTGCAGGTCAAAGAAAGAATTGGTTTCCCTAGTTTCCTCTCTCCTTCAAGTTTCTAACATGTGCTGTTATGGTAAATGTGTGTGTGTATGTGTGTGTGTGTGTGTGTGTGTGTGTGTGTGTGTGTGTGTGTGTGCATGTTAATGCTGCTACATACTATGCAACTTTCACTGATTCTTATAATCTCTCAAGACCTTAGTTTTGTATTCTTTAAAACTGATACAGCAATCACCTATAAATTTGATTATTTTCTTTACACAGAAGGAAGTTTGAGTCACAGATTGGAGGATATATGTGGGTCTTATTGCTGGAGGTTTCTCACAGAGATCTTTGGCTCTGCTTGGTGAAGGAGCCCTTGTGAAGGGAATCGAGCAAGCAAGGACCAGGCCATCTCTGTCGTGTCTTCCAGACCGCTCTGTTTCTCAGAGCTGCCCTGTACTGAGTCAGGTAGGGCTGGGCCAACAGGTCGACTAGCCAGTGAGGAGTGCAGTGCAGCTTCAGGCCGCATTTTGGGAGAGCAGATCTCTTCCCAATGTTACAGCTCTTAGAACAGAAGGCTCAGACAATGGAATAGATCTTTCACATGCTTTACTTCCCTGGATATGATATATCTATATATCTATATATCTATATCTATATATATCTATATCTATATAGATATAGATATAGATATAGATAGATAGATAGATATAGATAGATAGATATGATATAGATATAGATATCTATATCTATAGATATATAGATCTATCTATCTATCTATATATATATATATATATAGTTTTGTGGGTCATTCGGATTTCGGCAGCAGTTATCTCTCATTGGTTTGGGCTGAGAAACTTTATTTGCAAGTAAGAGTGCTTGACCAATATTGCACACCTCTCCTGTTGGGGCTGTTGTGGGGGTTTTGGGCTGAAATCTGAGCCATTGGTCTCAGGAGCTATCACCGAACTCCTACCATCCTTGTGAATAAATTTACTTTGCTCAATGGGTCTCCGGGGTTCCAGTGGCTACTCTACTGGATCCCAGCTATCACAACAGCCCACTGCCCCACAGATATAGACTGTCTTGGTGGGAAAAATGAAATAAATGTTATGACCCATTTCAGGGTAATGCAAGCTTGTGTCTGGTTACACTGTAGTGGTAGGAAAGAAGTAGAAAAGAGAAGAGAAAAGTGTAGCTAGGGAATAACCCTCAAAGATCTCCTCACAGTGGCTCATTTCTAGCACCCATGTCTCTTTCCCAAAAAGAGCCATAACCTCCATAAACTATGCATCCATCTGAGTACTAAGGGTTCAAATACATGAACTTTGAGGGAACATTCCAGATTAAACCATACCACCACTTCATAGGGTTAAACAATGTGGCATCTGTCAAAGTCCTAACAGAATATTTTATCTACGCATTCACTGAATATCATTATTGTAACAAATGACCCATTATTATATCATGACTATCCTTTCTTCTATATTTGGTTATCACCAATACCATCTGTCATTGTTCTCTTTTTGGATTCTTACATGCTAGAAAATATGCTTCTCAGAAATTGTGACCACGTCTCTTCACAAATTTCAAATCAACAAGGCAGTTTAAAACCCTATGATCTGGAGTTTCCAGTACTTTGAGACACTCTGTATCTTACTTATTTGATTCATCTATTGAGTCTTTGAGTAAGTTTAAGGTAGAAATGTCAGCTGTTATTGAGTGCAGCACAGGAATATTTGTATCTAGAACAAGACAGGGCACTTCTGTTTTTTGTTTGTTAATTTTATAGGTTAGCAGATAAGGTATGATACTGGTATATTATGTAGTGCAGACAATTATTAAATAGGTAAATATAAAGTATTCACAGTGATGCTAAAGGACCCAAGTACTAGGAGAAAGTCATGAATGTTTGCCCTCACTAACTGTTCTTTAATTGTTTCTTGATCTTGCTTTTCCTTCATTTATAGACTTAATTCTGCTTCACACCACAAGAGTGATAAATTGCTTCCATTTTGTTTTGTATATACCCCACAATGATTTACCATTACCTACATATTCACTTATGTAACCAAATTGTATTGGCTGTATTTATACTTTGCCTTGAGTACTCCAGTATCTCCATTACCATCCAGTGCTCCCAGGGAGAAGACCATCAACCAAAGATTGTACAGGGAGGGATCCATAGATCCAAATACATATATAACAGAGGATTACCTTGTCTGACGTCAATGGGAAGGGAGGTTCTTTATCCTGTGGAGGTTTGATGCCCCAGAATAGAGGGATGCTGGAGCTGTGGGGTGAGAGAGGGTGCGTGGTTGGGGGAGCACCCTCATAGAGCCAAAGGGGAGGGGGGAGAGAGCAGATGTGTGATGGGGGGTTATAGAGGGGTAACTAGGAAGTGGGATATCATTTGAGATGTAAACAAATGGGATGATTAAGTAACAAAAAGAATAGAGTTATATATGAGATTTCATAAAAAGATTAAATTGCATTCTTCTCCAGCCCTTAGTATGAATTAGGCCCTAAGATGATATGCATATTTACACAATGACTGTTCTTTGAAATAGTTTCAGTTTGTCTCCTTCTTATGAATTTCATGCTCCTTGTGATGGTAGTATTGAATTTATCTTTGTGCCCATAATACTTAACATGATATTTAGCACAGAGTGAATACCAGCAAGTATATATTTTAAAAACGTTGGAGGTTACATGTAGTATGGTAATAACTGTGTAAGCCAGTTAATGTGCACTGGATGACAGCTTTGTTCAAAGTTTTATTGGATTACAGCAATGATCTCTCTGTTTGCTCACTCGTCATAGTTTGTTGCTGATTTAGCATGGCTGTCTGCTCACAACTTAAACAAATTACTGAGAACACTGCTTACAAGGCACACATTTTTCTTTATAGCCTTTTGTTCTTTAACCTCTGGAGATTCCTAAACTGCTGTTTACTATCTAGTTTAGAACAAAATCTCAAAGAATACAATCTCTTATAAAATAAGTTAAAATGCATATATAATATTTCAGTACCCATATTTTACTGTAGGAATAAAAGCTGGTGTATATGGCCTCCTATCACCAATATTTATGTCTCCCAGAATTCTTCTTTTCCATAGTCACTAAACAATAGGTAGTAATATTGATGACTTGAAGCCTGAGACATTGTGACTTCATGAAATATTTCTGAATCAGCAACTCCCAATGACTTCTTGTTAATACCCATAGATAAATGCAGTTTCAACCCTCATCAGAGAAGCTTCTATTTGCAGCATATGGTGACTGGCATAGAGGCCCACAACTGGTCAACATGCATAATAAGAGACTGCTGAATAGTCTGCAAATTAGATATCTATATGTTTCCCTCTCAGGGGTTATGGATCATGGTGAAAGTATGGGCAGAAAGAAGAGATGTACAGGTGGTGGATGACTACAAGAAAACAGTCATTTCCACACATGGGAAAGTAGTTGCACATGTTAACTCACAATGTTCGTAACAGGGTATGCACATTCTGCACAAGTTCAAGACACAGAAATCCAAGCCTGGAGAGGGCAGGTTGTTATGAAGTTCCTTTTGAAGCTGAGGAGTTATTGGCAACTAATAGCTACTGAGAGAAGGAAAATCAGTCTTCTTGGTGATGTAGACACCAGTAGGTAAACCATGCTCCCTATAAAAAGTCATATATCCAAGAATATACGAACAGCAAAAAATAGAATTGATTAAGTGTAAAATAAAAGTATGACACACAGTTGAGTGAGCATGGAATTGTGGGCATTGAGGTAGAACTTGTAAGAATTGTGGAAGGAGGTGAATTTGATAAAAACTATTGTACAAAATTCTTGCCAAAACTAATAAAAATGAGTGGGGAATTGAAATTCTAGTCACTATTGTTTTAATGTGGAAAATATTTTTCTTCCTGTTCTTTGAGAGTGGTCTCTTGCAGAATGGTAATTATCAAGTAGGATCTTAGATTAACCCCATCCTTTGACCATGTCAGAAAACAGATTTCTTTAAACATGTCTCAATGCAGTAATTGGATCACTGTGTAGAATTTAAATAGCATTCCAAATATGACTTCTGCCTTCAAAGTTAGAAGCTGAGACTCTGCCTTCCTTCAGACAGATTTATTTGAAGGATTAATTAAATGATACCCGAATTGCACCTTTGTTCTCATTGAAAAAAGGTGTTAGATAAGTAGCCATGCCAACAAATTAAGCAAGTGTCACTTTTCTTTTCTAATAAACATTGAAAGATTTTTTCAGTTTTTTCAACTTATGTGATATAATAGTTTCTGCTCTAGAATTTTGAAAGTATCTTGCAGTGTATACTTCTTCTAAGCTCTGATACTGACATTATGTCATGCTATATTATGGGGTGAGATGTATGCTTCTTTCTTAAATGAGCATGACTCCATATAATATGATAAGGCCAATTAGAGGTGCTTGGTTATTTTCTTCCACCGCCAACCTCATTGCTGATAGCTATAATACTACATGTTATAATGTTTTCCTTGTATTTGATGTCAAATTCTTCTTTAAACACTAGTCCAGTGCGTAATATGAATTGAGCTACAAATGTCCTTTTAGTTTTTAGAGTATTATAGATGATATATTAAGATTCCTTAGTGTGGGTGTATTAAGTTACATAGTTTTTTTTTTCATGAGAAATTTGAAGCAGATCTAGAAATTCCACTTTATCTTTGAATATATGAACTTTGATAATATATGTGGCTGATGTAATTTGTATGTGATACTTGGTATTAAAAAAGTCAAGAAGATAAGAGGGAGATAGGCAGTCAGGAAAGCAGTATAGAAAGAAATAAAGGCAATAGATAGGTAGATAGATAGATGGATAGACAGACAGACAGAAAGAAAGAAAGAAAGAAAGAAAAATATAGATAGATACATAGATAGATAGAAAGAAAGAAAAATATAGATAGATAGATAGATAGATAGATAGATAGATAGATTGATTGATTGATTTTTACCCTTTCCCCAAGTCTCCATGAGATTTGTCTATGCTCCTTACCTTAGTATTTATGACATACTACTTTCTTCTTCCTAAACATTTTATTTTTATTTTCTCTTATTAGCTAAATATATTATTCATAAAATGAAATTAATTATGAAAAAATTTATATACATATAATTTATTTTGATAATATTTACCTCCATTGTCATCTTCTTATCCCATTACACTTCTCTTGATCTCCTTCCTATTTTCAACTGCTTCTCCATTTACTTTCTAGTCTCTTTTATGTGTGTATGAGATTCCAGTGAATTTTATAAAGATCATTTTTAGGAACATGGGAGCTAGCTTATTTATAGTAGCATGGACAACTTGTCAGTGCTGCACCACTGAGGAGAATAATTCTTTCTTACCTAGGAACCATTATCTGCAACTAGATCCTTAGGAAAGGGTGGAGTTTTGCAAGCCCCTTTCTACACCATGACGGGGGTTGGCGGGTTCAGTCTTGGGCAGGTCCTGTGGCAATAATCACAGTTGCAATAACTTTAAAGGTGCATGAGGATCTGGATTCAGTTCCTGTTAATAAGAAAAAAAATGGGAGTGTAGGGAAAACAGGGCTTTGTGTGGATGACATCTGAAAGGTGTGGCTGTCCTTATCAATATGATGGACATAATGTCCTAAAGTATGCTGACTAACTTTCTTTCCTTTCTTGTTTCCTTATCCCATTTTTATCTTGCTTATGCATGCTGCAGATCAACCTCAAGGTCTCTCATATGCTCTAGCCTCAAGCTACTTCCTCAGAGGTTCACATGCTTAAAGTACTGAATTGTACAATATATGAATTTTATTTCAACATAGCTCTTACAAAATAAGAGAATATTTAAGAAAATAAAAAATTAAAACCAAATGATTAAAAAAAAAAAGACTGTCGTGATTTTTCTGGCACAAGGTAACAGCATCAAAAATCTATGGTGATAGCATAATTATTAAAGTGTAATTTAATGGACACTTTATGTCCATTTTGTACAGTGGTTCTTATCCTTAATAAGGCTGCAACCCTTTAATACAGTTCCTTTTGTTGTTATTATCCCCACCTATAAAATTATTTTCCCAGGTATTTTGTAATTGTAATTTTGTTACTGTATAAATCATAATGCAAATAATTTTGGAGGTAGAGGGCTTTTAAAGGGGTTGTGAACTGCTGGGAACTGCGTATAGCATGTCAAGTACTTATACTAGTCCCCTGTAGGGTTTGACTGCACAGGCCATGAGATTTTGACAAGGTTTAGTGTATCAGTTGTTCATCATATATTGTATAGGCTTCTTGAATTTTCTAATGTTTTCCTTGTTCCCAATGAGTTGTAAATAAAGTTGCTACTTTCGTTAATGATGATTTATATAAACAAACAAATAAGCAGAAACAAAAGCTAAAAATAGTGGAACATTTTACATTGGAAAACTAGTGTTTGAAAGATTATAAAAATGATCATGCCTTTCCTCCAATGATGTTTATTCATTTCTCCTTCTCAGAAAGGTTTCTGTGTTACCCACTCCAACACTTCTTGTTACTTACCTTCTTTGGGTATATGGTTGTAGTATGGCTATCTTTTAGGTTACAGCTAATATCCACTTATAAGGGAGTACATCTCATATTTGTCTTTCTGGGTCTGGGTTACCTTACTCAGGATGATCTTTTCTAGTTTCATCCATTTGCCTGCAGATTTCAAGATGTCATTGTTTTTAATAGCTGAATATTAAAACATTCTGTAAATGTACCACATTTCTTTTTCAGGTCTTCAGTTGAACAAACATCTAGATTGTTTCTAGTTTCTGGTTATTACTAATAGTGTTGGTATGAACATAATTGAGCAAGTGTCTTTTGGGTATGGTATACTATCTTTTGGGTAGGTGCCTTGGAAAGGTATGGCTGAGTTTGGAAGTAGATCTATTTCCAATTTTGTGAGAAACTGCCAAATTGATTCCCAAAGTGGCTGTACAAGTTTGTACTCCCCTAGCATTGGAGGAGTGTTTTCCAAGCTCCACATCCTTGCCAGCATGAGCAGTCTCTTGAGATTTTGATCCTAGCCATTCTGACGGGTATAAGTCATATTGATTTTCAGTTCCCTAATAGCTAAAAAAAATGCTGAACATTTCTTTAAGCGTTTATTAGCCATTAGAGATTCCTTTGTCAAAAATTCTGTTTAGAGAAAATGACTGGACAGGGGTGGGTTAGGAATGGGAACAGGGTGGAGGGGATCAGGTTAGGATGAGAGAATATGGGGAGAAATAACTGGAACAGCAGAAACAGGGGACATTTCTGGCATGAGCTAGAAACCTATGGCAATGGAAACTCCCAGGAATCTATGAGGACAACCCTAGCTAAGACTCCTAGCAAGCAATGGAGGATATGGATCTTGAACTTACCAACTCCTGTATCCAGAAAAGACTTCCCATAGAGTGACTGGGACACAAATCCAGTCACAAAACTTTGACCTACAATTTGTCCTGCCTATAAATGTGCTGGGTAAAAATGAAGTTGAAATTGAAGGACTGGCCAACAAATGATTGCCAACAAGTGATCAGGATCCATGCCATCAGATGGATCCTACCCCTGGCACTATTAATCATATGCTGCTATAACTGCAGACAGGTGTCTACTGTAACTAGAGACTATACCCAGAAACTGATGGAAACAGATGCAGATACTTACAGCCAAACATTAGGAGGAAATTTGGGAATCCTGCAGAAGAGGGGAAGGAAGGATTGTAGGAGACATGAGGGTCATATACCCCACAGGAAAATCTATAGACTCAACTAACCTGGGCCCATAGTGGCTCTCAGAGACTGAGCCACTAATAAGACAGCATTCACAGGAGTTAACTAGTCATAACTGAACATATGTAACAGTTATGTAGCTTGGTCTTCATGTGGAACATCTAACAGTGGGAACAGGGACTGACACTGATTCTTTTGGCTGCTTTTGGGAACCATTCCTCCTATTGGGGTGCCTTGTCTAGCCTCAAAAGAAGAAGACACACCTAGTCTGACTCAGAGATATCCATGGGAGGTCTCACCTTTTATGAAGAGAAACAGAGGAAGAGTGTATATGGGGAAGTATGTGTGTGTGTGTGTGTTTGTGTGTGTGTGTGCGTGTGTGTGTGTGTACTGTAAGTAGAGGATAGAGGAGAAACTGAATTACTTAATTAAAAAGAAAATGACCATTATGATTTTTATAAGAACAACAATAATAACTCAACTTTTGGCATTGATTATTTTGTTGAAGCTATTAAAAATTGCATGTCCAAATTTCTTCTATATCTTAAAATTGATGAGAATTTTATGCTAATTTGTTTACATTTCTTGGGGTCAGACATCTTTTTAGTAATATGGGAGTACATTTTCTACACCCCCCCACACACATTTACCCCTTTTAAATTCTTAGCGAAGATATTTAAAGGTCATGTTGCCTTTATGATTTTTAGTACACTTTGGATAGTGACTGGTGATCTTTAATTAAAAGGTCAGATCTCTCATCTTCCTCCAATGACTTATGATTATTTTCATTACCAATGAGCCAAATTTCTACTATTTAATAAAGCTAGATTCAAATTACTATTTAATCTCTAGAGTGTAGAAAGGTTTATTAATTATGAAGGTTAAATCAAACTGTAGATATTCTTTGTTCACATATAACCTTGATTAAGTGGTACTATTAGAAACTTCCAAGGATTATTTTCAGCCACGCTTTTTCTCTATACTCTATACACTTTACTCTCTATACTCTTTAGAAGAAGTTTCATTACAAGCTTCTTGATTAAGCATCTTGATCTTAAGAATCAAGGCCAAAGGCACATTTGGCTCTATTACCTAACTCATTCAATGGGAGGAACATTTCATGTCTTAGGCTTATCCAAAAACTTGAATGCTTTCAAATTCTTTCTGGAAACTGCAAGTCCTGTATTTTCTATATTCTGACCTCTTTTCAGGTCACAGTATTTGACACTAGTCGCTCTTTCTCCATAGCTTCATGTAAAATTACTGTGCCTAAAATCTTACACCATTAGAGATCTATTTATTCAGTTGTCCTACTATGGTAAGTAAATCATTATGATGGTTTTGATAACCACAGACTACTTCACAGTTCTCTACCCTGTGTACTAGAAATGGGAATTAACTCCTGTCCATTT
>NC_045030.1:50746663-50764009 GCF_008632895.1 Mastomys coucha | reverse complement strand
GTATTTATATGAATGCATACATTCAGCAAAGAGACATAGAAATACTAAAACAGATGTTCCTGATATAGGCAAGAGTATTTCAAAAGCCCTTGAACTGTTTTAGAGAGTAGAATTTTCTTTGGTATAGATAGAACATGAACTATAAAATTATACAATAAAAGAGCTGAAACCAAAACTGGGGCCCAGAATATAATGGACTTTTTATGCCACACCAAGGGGCATGACCATTTTCTTGAGGATAATAGGGGAAATTTGATGGATTTTAAAGAAATAAAACCACACGATTATTTTACATTAGAAAAGTCACCTTTAGTGCTGAGTATTCATGTATTTGGCTGAGCCAAGGCAAGAGGCTGGAAAAATTAGAAGGGATGTTCTTTTAGCTGTTTAATTAATGGTAGTGGCAGTGAGAGTATAAAGCAATGAACCTATCAGACTAAAGTGCCAGTAAACTGTTGATCCATCTCCCTCAAATATCTACAAAAGCAAGGGATACAGAATAGGTATTCAATAACTACTTGATAGTTGAATATGTCAAGGGAAATTCTTAATATCCATTGATGCCTGCATAGGTATGAGCATATAAACAAAAGACTAGAAGGCCTAGGATTAAGGCAGATGTTCAGTTCATGTTAAATGAAGGAAAATGCAGAACAAAAGACTGAATAAGAAATAATAGAGAAGTTTGATGAGTGATATGAAAAAGAAAAGGTTATAGCAATAGAGGCAGTTTGTATAGCTTCCTCTTTCAAGGTATCTGGTAGTTTCAAGTTATATGAGGACTAGAACCTGATGAATATAAAGAACCAAGAAGAATAATTTAAATAAGTAAAGGTGTGATTTTTTTAAAAAAATAATCAAAAGGAATAAATTTCAGAAGAAAAGAAAGTTGGTAGAACCAGTTACATAGGAAATGGATCCTTGTTATTGACTTAGGTTGCATTATGAGCATATAGTAAATATCTTCATCTCTGGAACATACAAACATGCAACTTTAGCTTTGACACACTCCTCAAATTTGTATGTTGAAGTCCTATACACTAAAATGATAGCTGTGCATTTTCTTGTTTGATAGTTTATGTTGGAGAGCCCAGCCCCAGTGTGTGTGTGTGTATGTGTGTGTGTGTGTGTGTGTGTGTGTGTGTGTGTGAGTACTTGCATATACTCATGTATGTGGAAGGTAATATAGGGATGAGAGAGATAATAGAAGGTGAGTGTAACAGCAATTGAAATTCAAAACACAATATATTATAAAACTGTCCAAAACTAAATATAACAGAAGCTAGTTAAAGGTTCTGCTGGAATTCTAACGAGGCCCTGTGTAGCAGTGCTCTGTTACATAGCTCAGTAAGTCTAATATTCCGGAGAGTTGCAGGTGCTAGACCTGAAGCAGTCCCTGGAGCTCTGAAGTGCAGACTGCCAATTCCTCACTAGTGTGTCAATGCAGAGGGAGTTCCTTTAAGTTCCCTCCCTCACTCCTTCTTTTGCCTGGACCACACACTTCTTTTGTTTTTACTCACTGGCTTTCTAGATTTCCCAGTCTCATTAATCCTATAGTTCAGGTCCCTGATGCAGTGCAATGATTGGAGACGCATTACAATCTGTACCTGGCCAGGAGAAGAGCCTGGAACTCTCATGTGAGCTATGCACACTACTCTTAATTAGCTGCAGCTGATTTTCCATAACCTGGATGCAGGCTGGAACTGCTGCAGTTTGGAGCATTTGAATAGCACGCAGCATTGACTGAGAACTCCCAGCCCCTGATGGGACCCTGTCTAGTTTGAGCTAAAGAAGCTGATGTGATTAAGTGTGGGGCTTTTGATTAGGTGGACTTTGACAAGGCTTATTTGATTGTGTCAGGCTGGGGTTTCTTGAGGAATTGCCTCTGTCTCAAAATTGAACCACAACTTGACATGTCTGGGAACTTGGGATTTCCAGGCTGTGAGGCAGAAGGAATTAATTTTAATTGGCTAAAAGTAAAGATTGAGGAATTCAGAATATCACACAAACCCCTATTATCTCACCCAACCATTTGTTTTCCTATCATGAACTCTAATTTAAATGACATCCACAAGCTCCTGAGATCATTTTATAATCTTTGCACTGTGCCTGAGAGTTTAAAAATGTACCCACCCTGAGCAAGTTCATAGCTTACACTGTAGGACTCGTATCAGAGCCTTGTTTTACAGCTACATCTTTGAGCCTGTAGACAGGTTATCTGCAAAGAGGCAATAGTGGGAGACGGGGTTGGGAGGGGTTTAGTGTGGCCTTGAAGTTAAGATCATGTGTAACACATTATTCATTTCACTAAACACTGCAGCATTATGCCCTTTTCAGGAAAGTGAAAACCTGTGGGATCTGCCATAAAGATTGTGATCAGTAGTTCTTTAATTACTGCAAAGTTGAATCTTGTTGGCAATTCAAAGGAATCCCCAGGATACCTCCCATATGATACTCAGGGGTGTATCTGTGAGGATGTTGAACATTTAGCCTTATATATGACCATAGTAAATGCTGCAGCAAAATATGTACCAAAATACTCTCTTGTACACTTTGAAGTGTAGGCATGTTTCACTTGTCAGGTGCAAAGTAAGAATATATGATTTAGTAAAGTTTATCTGCACCATCTAGTTAAGTACCAAGTTGTGATGCGACACTTGGGGTTGTTTAAGAAATAGTGGTGTCCTGTGATGTAAAGGAAGTTTATCTTGTAATCAGTTCTTGTGGGAACACTCTGTTATTCATGCTGAAACAGACTCAGCTTTCCACAGAAGTAATTCCACCCTGGCTTTCATCACTAGTAGCTTTTTTGTTAACGATACAGAGCCTAAGACATGACTTTTAGAAAAGGCAATGGTTTCTAATAAATGAGTACTGAGAAGAACAACTCAGTTCTAAGAGATGATACTGTAATTATTTTAGGTGAGACATATGTGCTTGCCTCTACTCTATTATTAGCTTATACATCTGCAATTGGTCATTCATTCTGGGATTCCACCAATAGTTGTGTTGACAAGGGACAGTTGGTGAGGGACCCATGGTTACCTGTGTGATGCTTTTCTAGTATTTCTGACTTTCTGAAATTTTAAATAAATCTCCACCCAGGCATACACACTATTCTTATGCTCCCTTGGCCACAGCATCATTCTTATGAATTAAAATTCGGAAAGATTAATTAGGTTGCAGCTGTAGAGCATGTGGAAGATGGCTGCTCTCATGATGCATGTAGAGAGGGTGTTACAGACCTGTGATTCATTGGTCTGTCAGCAGTGTGAGATACACTGTATGAAAATGCCATATAAATGCAAATGCAAATACAAACACCACCTTTCCCTGTTGGCTTGTGATAAGGTGTTCATCCAGATGAGACATTAAGATTTAAAAGCAGAAAAGTAATAGCTGGGAAGAAACACACACACACACATACACACACAATTACTTCTCAAAGTTTCCGTTTTAAGAAAGTTATTAAAGTACTTGCGTCTCCTTGTCTACACCAATGACAGGTTTTGTACTGCCTAAATGGGTAGGTCCTAGTCAGAAGTGATGCATTCATGATTACTTTAATTAGGAAGGAAATGAATTTGGCAAAGGGATTAGGAAGAGGAGTGACTGAATGTGCAAAGAAGTATGTCTCCTTAAGAGGCGAGTAGCTCACAATCAAGTTGCTTCTGATATGGCTTTTAGCACTTGACTCAATAATGAATTTGGATCTCGACTTTATATAATCGCTTACATTCTCCAGATACTTTCAGTGTCTTGGGGAAAGGTGGAAATACCAGACCTATGAAGACTTAAGTAGTGTGTCTGACTCTTTTCTCCTACTGAAAGTGGGCAGGGCATCTGAGTGAACCGTTTTCTCAGTTGTTTTTCCTGACTGAGTAACTATCTAATAGTTTAATATTGATATAATATGTCACTAAAAGTGAAAATTAAAACTAAATAAATACTGGATGTTTCACATTTTAGCACTGAAACATGCTTGAATGCATTATACCATTTTTAGATTGAAAATTTAGCTGGACTTAATAAGCAAAGACACTTTAAATCCAGTTGGTATTCTTAAATATAGCATCCTATGTGCTTTTTATCCAAGCTAGAATTTAAAACCCATAGAAGGTTCCTGTCGTGGTAGTATAGAGATCCACAACTGGTCAAAGTGAATAAACTAAGAGACTTCGAGGTATTGACCCCAAGAGAGACATCTACAAACCCTGTACATAAGGCTCAAGGAAAATCCTGAAAAAGGGAATAGGAGGATATCTGCTGCTATATAGTGTCTTCTAGACGTAACTAGGATGCAATGTCTAGTGAAATTTTAACAATATGTCAATCTAAAGAAGATATTAAGGTAGTATAGGCTGTTATAAGAGAGTAAATATACTTGCAGTGTGTACATACTATTTAAACATGGATAGCTAACTTTCTGTGATATAACATATGGGATTTCTGCATAAGAGGGAAGATTTACATGGTTCAATACATTTCAAACTGTGCTCTGAGAATGTTTAAAGTATTCCATAGCAATGCATCAAAGGCAATTGACTAGGTGAGGAGTGGAAAAGGTAGGCCAAAAAGATAAAAGTAAATTTACAATAGCTCTCACAATAGCATTGCTATATCATTTATGACCATCAATAAATCTATAGTTCTTAGGTCCTTGGTATGAAATGGGTACTGAAGAATTTAATGGTGAAAAACTGAGTAAGTAAGGAAAAAAACCCAATTGATTATTTAATTAAAAGGCAGCATAATAAAATATAAGTGTTTAAAAAGTTGTGGTGTGTGTGTGTGTGTGTGTGTGTTTGTGTGTGTGTATAAAATGATTATCTAAATAAATCCCAGAGGAACTGTTCATGTTACCCTCCCCAATGCTTTACGTCCCCAAATGAAAGACACACATGAAGCCTTTATATTTTAATATACCTTAATCAGCACAATAGCTGGGCAACTATCTAATCTCTATGTGGTTAATCCTCCTCCTGTGGATAATCCTGAGTTATTACTTAATAAATTCTGTATTCTATGTTGGCTGCCCTGGATCCAGTTGGCTGCCCAACTGAGCCTTGCTCTGGGCTGCATTCTTCAGGCTCCTTGATGTGCATGTGCATGTGCGTGTGCGTGTGCATGTGCGTGTGTGTGTGCGTGTGTGTGTGTGTGTGTGTGTGTGTGTGTGTGTATGTGTGTGTGTGTTTGTGTGTGTGTGTGTAGTGGGAGTAATGGAAGAAGAATAAATGTGTTACTGAAGATGCTTGAAATAAAGGAAATCAACATTCAAGTGTTTTGAATTTTAAGTAAGGGGCAAATACAGAATGGCAGAGGATAAACTGAGAAAGGGCAGAAGAATAATGCATGGTTTTAGTGCCTTACCTGCCTTGTATACCTATATGTTCAGTTTATTGCATACCTCTAAGAATTCAGTAGGTCCAATATAATGAGTGAAGTTATGGAAATGAGTCATATATAACCAATACTGTATTGATATTATAATTTTGAAATTTGAAGATACCAATATGTCATCCCTATTTCTTAAAAATTCTAATTTTAAAAGATGCTGTAGAAAAAACATTTATAGTATTCCTAACATTTGGCAAATGCCCTGTGATAGCTTTGTGTCCTTTCATAAGTTCTAAATCACTCCAAGCTACTGGTGTATTCCCTGTGAAATAAATATAGTGGCAATGATACTTTATAGTACTACTGCATGGTTCTATGAAATGTTCTATGAAAGGGCATGTGGATAAATAATCTTTTTTCTGTTGGAATTCAAATGTGGTATAGTGGAATCATTCAGACATGTATTTAAATATTAGATCTACTTTTAATAACTATTTGAACTTTAACATGTCAATGATTATCTCTGAGATTCAGAGAATACTCTTGTTCTTATTATGTTGATTTAGTAAGTTAATATATGGAGAATATCAGTGCTGGATAATTGGTAGCCATTATGCTTCTGATTACCTTGTAATATCTCAAGGATTCTTTTCCTGATCCCTGCCTCTTGATCATTTCCTCAATGGGTAGACTGCTTCTTAGAGCAGTGTCTAGAATTTAATACAGTATGCCACCTGAATTCTGTCCAGAGAACAAAGAATCTTCTGTAGTTTCCTCTTAATTACTATACATATGGTAGGTACAGATTAGACTGCATTAGCTTTCTGTGCTATCCTTTTATCAGTGTTGACTCATAGTAAACTTATCAAGACAAATATCACACATGATGCCTAATCAATTTCTCACTATAATTTTATCCTTATATGTGTAATTCCTCTGAAATACATTCAGAACTTCTTTGAACCATATATTAAATATATATTATATAAGAAATAGATGTGTATATATTTGATACATATACATATGCATGTATATATTTCTTAATTTGTATAGTAGTCAGTAAACTCTAGAATATACAGCTTCCTGGTTGTAAAATGGACATAGTAGTTTTAATCTGCTCTTCCAATGCATCTAAGGACTGATAAATTTGAAAGCTCCTCACTGATTTCCTATAGGATGTGAAGGAAAACTGTTACATGAAATAGTAATGTTTCTTCCATAATGGTTAGTTACATTTCATTGCCTTCTCTAAATACACACTGGAACAATTCTGATGCTTCCGAAGGACATTATTTATTCAACATGCCATTAGGCTTACTCTGGCTGGTTGTATTGATAACACTTCATCTTGTACCTTGAAAAATACATTACTAACAGGCCAATGAAATTCATGGCAAGGGTAATGAAATGTTGAACTCCCTATTGAAAATACTTTTATAAAATATTGGGCTATTGGGAATTTCTTTCTTTATGTATAGCTGTATTAGTGTTGAAGTGCGGGCAAACAATATAGCACAGATTTCTGCAATCTAAATATTTGGATTAAACTCTCAGCTCTGTATGGTAGCTATGTGAAACTTAAGGAGATTATTATATTTTTGTATTTAATTTCCTTCTCTATAAAATGAGTTTGTAACATATAAATAGTTACTGTTAAATACCAAGAGCTATGTGTTAACTGTCATTCTTATTCTGATAATTATCATTATAGCTATAATTCTAACACACAACTGTCTGATTAGGTTTTAAGACAATAATGGCTATAGGATTTTCAATTCTATTTTAATTTATTAGGATAATCTGTTGGCTCTTTGAGAATATATTTACCATTATTATTGTGTGTGTGTGTGTGTGTGTGTGTGCAAGTGTGGGTACATGTAAAAGTTACATGAAAGTCGGAGTACAACTTTTAGGGATTGATTCTTGCTTTCTGTGCTTTTCCAGGGATAGAAATTAGGTCATCAGGTTACCTGGCAAGTACTTTTACTGGCTGATGTAATTCCTAGGTCAGTGATTATCAACCTACCTAATGTTGTGACCCTTTAACACAATTGTTCATTTTGTGGTTTCCCCAACCACAAAATTATTTTCATTTCTCCTTCATAACTGTTAGGAATCATAATGGAAATGTCTGTGCTTTCTAGTGGTCTTAGGTGGCCCATGTGAATGGGTCATTTGACAACTCCTCCGAGGGCTTCTGATCCACAGGCTGAAAACCACTGCCATAGCCCTTATTCTTTATGATTTATTATATATTTTATTTATTCTTTTAAAATTTTCATAAAGGTATACATTGTATCTTGATCATCCACACCACTCACTTATCACCTCTCTAGCTCTAACAAGGATTCCACACCTCTTCCATCTCCTTCCAACTTTATGATCACTTTTTGTATGTATATGTGTTTATTAACCCATCCAATCCAATTAGTAGTTTCCATATACACTAACTGTGGGCATGGGGCTATCCACCAAGGCATGGAATAGTTAGCAATGGCCACATTACTAAAGAAAAAATGACTGTTATCTACTCAGCTGAGATGGAGCCATGAAAACTTCTGTCTTCTGTCTTAAGATTACCATTCCCATCATGCCTTGACCTAAACTTACTCCATCCCAGACTTACCTTGAACTCAGGGATCTGCCTGCCTTTGTATCTTTCTGACAAGCTAGCTCATAGTGCAGCTGCCTCTGTTCCTTTAGATCTGTGAAGCCCCTCATGTAATTCATATGGTATTCTTACATTTTACATAGTTGAGAAATCATACATTCTTAAACTCATGTTACCAGAGTTCTTTCCCACAGCCTTAAGGGCTATCCTGAAGGTCATAGTGTTTACCATTTTTCATTAGACACTCCCTCAATTTCTGGACTCATGCTACTTCTAATTTCATGTATTAATGTTGGCAGGAAGAATAGCTCCCTAAGGAGGTACATAAATTAAATTATGTCCATTTTATATAAATAAGCTTTATTCACAGCAACTATCAACATTCATGGAGGCCTGCTAGCTCTGCTTCAGGGGTAGGAACTATGTCCTACAGAGCCTTCCAAAGATGCAATGCAGGACCTGGCAGTTTCTTTGATCACAATTGAATGTAAACATATACTAGAAGGTAGTTTGATTACAAGGCCACCTAGAAAAACATCAATAGTTAATTCTCTAGTCATAGTCACATAGATTTCATAGTCACAAGTTTTCACAATGCTTATACCATCGGGCATATATTCCCTTTTGTGGAACAGAACTCAAATCCAGAGAGTGGTTATATACTTCCTGAGGTGATTAGAGTGAGATGCCCTCCATAAGTCTTGAACATTTTCATACTTGATCCCCAGTGTATGTCCTTGGTAGAATAAGTATATCACTGGGGGAAGGGGAGTTGATGTTTCAGAAAATTCACACCATTCTCAGTGTGCTCCATACATCCTGCTTATGGATCAAAATATGAACTCATAGCTGTTCCTGTCACCATGCCTTCATTGTACCAACTCTCTGGATGTAACTGTAAGACCAATTAAATACTTTCCTTTATAAGTTGCCTTGGTTATGGTGTTTGATACCTCTGTGCTTTTACTTCACCTATATTCAAATATCTTTCTCCTCAAGTACCCTAGGACTCTCATATGACAGAGAATATATATTTTGGGGCATTTATATTTTAGGGCATCGGTGACCTCACCTGGTATAGATTCTTTTCACATTCTATTTACATAAAAATGCATGATTTTCTTTTATTTTCAGGAGAGTAATATTGGATTATGCATATGTAGCACATTTTCATTATTCATCACTCAGTTGATATACATCTAGGTTGATTTCATTTCCTAAGTACTGTGAATAGGAGACCAATGAATTTGAATCTTCAAGTATCTCTGTAATCCTTTGGGAATATGTTTAAGAATGAAATATCTTAGCCATCTGTTTTTTGAAAAGTTTTTAGATTTATATTCAAAGTGATTTCACTAGTTTACCCTCCCACTGACAGTGAATTATGGTTTACCTTTCTATACATACACCATAGAATTTATTGTCATTGTATTCCTGATGATAACCATTGTGATTCACGTGAGATGGAATTTCAATGTGGTTTTAATCTATATTTCTCTGATAACTAATTATGTTCAACTCCTTTAAAAATTATTTATTAGTAATTTTTTTATTTCTTCTTATGAAGATTTTATGCTAAGTTACAAAGTCTAATTTTGATTGGGTTGTTTCTTAGTGTTCAGACTTTTTGAGTTCTTTTATAATTTAACACAAATCATTTGCTCAAAGATTGTCTCACATTACACATATTTCCTGTTTACCCAATTGACAATTTACTTTTCTGTACTGGAACATTTGAGTTTTAGTAGGTACCATTCATCAATTGTTTCTCTTATTCCCTGAGTTATACTAGCTTTACTCAGAGAGTTCTTACATTTGCCTGTAAATTAGATTATACATTCTACTTTATCCTAAAAATTTCAGGATGTCAATTTTTAATGTTTTGGTCATGGATTGATATGGAGTTTTGTGCAAGATGTTAACCTTCTTCTTAAACTTATCTAGAAATTCACTCATGTTCATTATTAGCTCCATATCTCCTGCATTAGACCAAATGATTATTGTATCATTTCTTCATACTATAATAGTCTCCAAATTCCTATAATTTCCACCTGTACTCCTACCCTATATGTTTTTAATATAACCAGTGAAATTGCTGCATAAACTTGTGTGAAATAATGACTTTTTAATGATGAATGTACTTGGGTGACTTTTGTATCAAAGTAAATGCAAAATTTACATGACTCCTATGATTGTTCATAGTCAGGCCCAAATCAAGTCTCTGATATTCTCTCTCTTTAGTATTTCTTAATCAACACCTCCCACTTCTAATTATCTTGCTTATATCTCCAGTACATTTGGCATACTTGTCAAGGCATGGAAGAAAGTTGCTAATTTTTCCACAGGGAAGCTCAGATGACTATTTCCTTACATGCTTCAGGTCTTTGATTAAATTTCATTTATTCAGTGAGATCTTTCTTGGCCATGTGTTTAAAATTACACTCTGTCCAAAATCTATATCTTTGACTCCTCCTGCTGCAGTTTTTTGGACATAATGTTGACTACCATCCAGTACCATCCATAGTTTATTTTCTTTGAATACAGCTGCACCTACCATTCTTATTCAGGATATCATTTTATTAGGTCAGGCATTTTGTTTTTTTTTTAAATTCTATAAATGATCGGAGCCTAGCTATGTAGTTTCTCAAGAATTGTTTGCTTAATGAATACTGTTTATACTAGTCTTATAATTCCTGCCAAAAACAAAGCAAAAGAGCAAAAACATATTTCACAGTGCTTGAAATAATCACGTATTAAGCATCCTAGAGTACATTACTTGTGGGGTAGTGAGCTGTGCAGATAATCTGGTCCCGGTTGAGCAAAGGTCTGGAACTCTGGAGACCAGGTGTTCAGAATTTCTACCTGCCTGAGACAGAAGGTGTTCGACCACACCTCCTGGGCCCCTGGCTTCTTTCTCAGCTACAGCTGCCCACAGCTCACTGCAGAGAGGGTGTGACTATCAGTCAAAATCACTTAGAAGCAGCACCAACTTTTCCCACATGCAAATAAGGTTTCCCTAACCTCTCAGTCCAAGCCAATAAGAAGTACTTGCTGTTGGACCCTGAGTCACCCCCAAAATTGTATATAAATCCTATCCAGGGAATTAAAGGTGTGCGAGAACTACTCCATCATTTGTTCTAAGAGCTGTAACACTTGGGAAGAGGTCTGCTCTTCCCGAAAAACTGCCTGAAGTTCCGTTGCACTCCTCACTGGCTAGTAGGCCTCTTCTCTGCCCAGCCTGACCAGATTCAGTGCTGGGCAGCACAGAGTGACTGAGTAACCTGGAGGGCATGGCAGAGACAGAGGTGGAGCCAACTGCAGCAGCAGAAGAGGCAGAAGAATTTCCCTCCCTGCCTGCACCTGCTTCCCTTCACCAGAACTCTCACACCAGGCCGGGCCGGAGATCTCTGTGGAAAGCCTCTGGTACACAGGCCAGCAATTACTGACATTTTTCCATTTTCGAGGAAGAAACTGTTACTGATGATAGCTAATACAAGGACATTAGAATCTTTCATCAGACCCTAGACTCTGACTGTGCATCTATCAATAAAGTAACATTAGGCCAGTAGCCCTAGTTGAAAAGGATAACAGGTATTGTAAAAGTGGGATGCCAGGGTGACTATTATATGAACAAGTTAATTAACAGAAGACCCCATGGTTTGTTAGCAGCAGATTGAGCCTTCAGATCCTAGTCTGGGCATCACCATCACTGATAGTTTCACAATGCATAAGATCTTTATCTTCAGCCAAGGGCCAGTGGATAATCTAGATAACATATTGAAATGAAACAACTTGAGGCCAGCTCTATTATTAAACATGATAAAGTCCAAAATAATACTATAAATGCCAGATCCTGAAGGGGTGAAGATGAGTGATGAGTGCTGAGGATGGGTCTGTTAATACTGGATGCTGCTTAAAGGATATACATTCAGGCCAATCTTTGAGGGATGTGAGATACTTGAGGTAACAGAATAGCTTATCTTTTAAATGAGAGAATAACTTACATTTTATTTCTCTTAGACTTGAAATCTTGCTGAAAAAATTAGGAAGGTATTTTTATCCTCTTTCTTTTTTTGGGTAGGAGTCAAAGTTACTGCAACAGATAGCCTTAGCAAAACCAAAATGGCTGTCTTTGAAAATGAGGCTTATTTCACTGGAACCATTTAATTCTTTTTAGGCTCATTGGACTCATAATGACTAGCATAGGACTGAGAATAACATGTCATTTTCTAAGTCTTCAAGAATGTATGTAAAATATAAACTCATGGGCATATGGGAGCTAAGGGATAACTGGAGCTGGATGAGTTATTCTGCACTGAAGGTAAATACAGAAAGACTACAAATGCTTAGAAGGGGAAAGGAGTTAGGAGGTTGGAAAGTGAATTTTAATTTCTGGTGAAGTAACCAGAAACAGAAAGAAGTAATTTGAGCACAATTCTTTCTCATCTATAGTTTTTCTTTCTACCTATTTGTTAACAAAGATATAACTCATGGTTTTGTCTTCAAATCCAGGTGTCAGGCAATGCTTCTTATTAGATGTGTGATGTTGAACAAACAGCTTAACTTCTCTGAGCCTAAGTGTCCTTATCCCCAAACAAAGTATAACTTTGCCTTTGAGCAAGTATGATGAGTTAATCAGATAACAAATGAAAAAAATTAACGTATTTTCTTGCACAAATAGGCACTCACGTATATATAGACTTTAATTTATATAAATCAAAATCATAATTTATTAAAGTTCTTTGAATATGTAACAATATATGCATTCTTACTGTTTTCCTACCTAAAACTGGGAAGAGAGATGTGATGTTGGCTGTGCAGACTATGGTCAGTAATTTAACTTTTCAAATGATCTATTTGCCCTCATTACCACCATTAAAAATTTGATGTTCACTTACACATAAAAGGGAACATTTTCCAGTTGCTTTTAGAAGTAATATTATTCTCTTTATGGCACTGCTTGAACCACAAGACTATCATTCTAGATACTTATTTCTGCAAACACTCTTTTTTTTTTTTTTTTTTTTTTTAAAAAAACAAACAGATGTGGGACATTTGTTGAGAAGCACTCTTTAAAGGGCACTGTTATGTTTCTGACTTTAGAGATGGACTTTACTGACCTTTGTAGAGGCTAAGACCTTTTATCTGGATGGGGGATAGTGTCTATTTATGTTGATTATTTCACATCTGTGAGTATCCATTTTGATGATCTAAAGAGTTGTTGATATTGAACTGTCACATGCTGAATCTAGGCTGTACTCGCAGTTTCTCTACAAGTGCTGGAGGCTGCAGTTGTGAAAGTATCTAACAACCATGTGTTATCAATATACTATCTGGGCTTTCCCCCTGTATATAAACAGGGCTCCAGAGAAGAGAACCTGATGGCACCATGAATAGAAAGGTGAAGGAATGAAATCAATCAGTCCTTTTATACTGTTGGAGTTCATTTTCTCAGTGACCTGACTTAGAAATACCCCTGTTTCCACTGGGATACAATGCAAGGCTATGAGCTTCAGGAAAAGAACAGGAGCAAAGAGGCGGGAAAAGGCACCATTACATAGTCACAAACCAATAAAAAGAAGAACAAGAAAAGAAAAAAAAAAGAAAATGAAAAACCACCAGAGTCAAACTAAAAGAGACAGATTGAGTTAGAGAGAGATTGAGAAAAATATAGGCAGAGAGACAGGCCATGGAAAACTCCATTACTCTCTGTATTAATGTAGAAGTCAGCTTTGGCTATAGTTTCAAGTGAGACAAACAATCTGCCTCGGGGACTGCTTATAAAACCAGGAGCAAAATGCCTACTGGAAATGTCATTGTTCTGCTGAGAGGTTCTGATATCCCTTGGCACACATGAGGACATCTGCCATTTACAAAAGAATAGAGCAAGACACATTTTGAGATTAAAATGGAAGTAGTAATTTTTAATAATTTTAGAATTAACCCAAATTAGATAAGTAAAAGCGCAGCATCTTATTCTGAAAAATATATAAAATAGACATACAAAAATAAAAGGTGTCCTATGATCATATGACTTCTACTCAAAGTGACTATCAGAAATTAGTGTCCTGAAATTTCTTCATTGAAAATTTGAGTTTATGAGATGAGAATATTAATCCTAGAATTAAGTCATCATTTCAAAGATAATTAAGTTCTTCACACCTCAACCTAATTGTTTGCTCATTCAAATGTAATATCTTGTATCTACTCTTCAAAAGATTTTTATTACAAATACACGACACTCACTGTTATGCAAAGTATAAATTTTACCAGACTCTGCATACTACTGCCATATCTATGTTTTCTCTCACAAAACCATTATATGTATTTATATGTTAATTCATGCAGATCTAAGAAATATCTGTACCATAATTTGCAATGAATGAACCACATAACATTTGACTAGAATTTGAACTCAGTTCTACCTGATCCTCAATTTATGTTTTCCAACCTATGTTGATTAGAATTCAAGTAAAATGTATAAATCAGCATGCAAAACAGAAACGTCACAGCTAATTAAATTTCTAGCGTTGTTTAAGGTGATGTTGCAGAGAGGCAATTTGACTTAAAACTCTCACTCAAATTTGCATGTTAAAAAGTTAGTGATTTGAGAAAAGTCTTGAAAACAGAACTAAGGAAATCAATTTTCTGTTCTCTGTATGGATACTTAAAAGCTACCTTAATATTGAGTGTGGGTTTGGTTATAGTACCTATATATTATTATGTAAGCAGGACAGGAAGTACAGTCTAAAGCTCTCTTGCACTCTCTCAACTGACCTGCCATAGTCACTGATTTTGTGACACTGTAGACTTATTAACTAAAGGAAAAGTGAAGATTTAGGTTTCTTTGTTTACTAATTACCACCTGAAGACTCTATCTTTCTTTGTTGAAGTAAGACAGATTCCTTTTTTAACCAATTTCACTTACATTTAGGCATGTCTTATAAGTGTGTAACAGGGTAATTACCTATCTGGCATATGGCTCTATGTACAGAATACCAGATCTCTGGGTGAAAGGAAAGATTTTTTTCTTATTAGGCAGTCCAGTAAACACACTGAATTACTGTAGCTTATTTGCTAACCTTTTTCCAGGCCATGCTTGGGAGACCAAGTGATGGGGTAAGTAGCAGTAGAAGATGGTTTTGTAGAAGATGTTGCTGAGTGACAGATCTACTTATCTTCATGGCAGCCATCTTTCTAAACATAGAATGTGTGCTAGTTTATATCACCAATGACCTCTTCTTTCAAAAGCCACTCAAATTAACTCCAAAATTACAGAGATGTAAAGAGAGGAGATGGACTTCTGTCCTGTGCTTAATAAGCTCTTGCTGCTTTCCTTTTTCCATGCTGTCCACACAGAGCCACCTCTCTTGATCATATTGTATCTGTTTCCCACTATCTGTGTGGGCCTAGATCATAGCTTCAGGCTAAAAGCCCAGTTCAGTTTTTCCTAAAATCAAAGTATGCTGTATTCATAGCATTGCATCCAGAGAATAATTGGTATGTCAGGAGAGTATGCCAGCCCACAGCCAATTCTCCTATTTGTCTTTGAAAGCAGGACTAAACCAAGTTGGCTAGTTAATGAGCCAATTATTTTAGGACAAGCTGGTAGATCTGGACACATAGCACTATAGCTTTGGGGTTTTATTTTATTAAGGTTTCTTTTCTGCTAGGCTTGCACCATTTCCTGTGGGGAAACTTCATAAAAGTCAGAGGCTAGCATTGAAGGTAGCTAACTTGAAACAATGTGACATATGAGTATTTTGAGTCCTTCAAAAGATAAAACAGTAGACTCTCAGTCTCTTTCTCTTTCTCTCTGTCTCTCTCTGTCTCTCTGTCTCTGTCTCTGTCTCTGTCTCTCTCTCTCTCTCTCTCACACACACACACACACCCACACACACACACAGAAAGAGAGAGAGACAGAGAGACAGAGAATAGAGAGAAAAAGTTTATACTACCCAGTACTTAACACTAAGTGAAAGTTTTGAAATGTAGAGAGTCATTGTCCATGCCACTTTTCTTTGATGAATTTGTAGCAACAAAATAATCATTTATGTGTGGAGAAATTCAGTTAAATGAGTTTTGTTGGATATACATATGCTAAACTAATTATTGAAATTCTTTATTAGATAATTTATTTTTGCAAAGTTTTGAGAAGCTAAAAAATTATCATAGATAATAATGTATTCATCAGAAAGTAATAATTCATAATTGCTAAAAGTATTATTTATTTATTAACATTTTGTTACTTTTATGTTATCTTCTTATAAGCCTAAGATACAAAAATATACTGATAAACTCAACATCCCTAACTTCCTTTCTTACCCTGTTATCCTGAAGCATACAAAATGATAGTTTCTTTTATTCCTTGTATTTCTTATGGGTTGTATTTATTTTCTCTTTGTCTTCACTTTCTCATTTGTTTCAATAAAGTAATATTGCTTTGGTTATGAGAAAATGTTATTAAATTTTATCCTTTGATAAATTTATATTTTAATTTAATTTCTAAAGACATTGTAAATAAATTATCTCTTTTATGTATAAAATTATATCAAGTAAAGCCTCAGCTCTGTAGACTGATCTGTCTAAGCCTACCTGTTCATTGTTACTAGTATACAGTAGAATTTCAGGCAAGACGAATCAACTAATTTGTCCTTAAATTTCCTCCTCTAAAGTGAAGGTGGTTATCATTTCTGCTCTGTAAGATTTTCATACAAATTAGATTAGACAAAATGCAAAATGCACAAAAGAGTATCTATAGCATTTCAGTATAAGGTAAGTATTATTGCTATAATTAATTTTTATTTTTCCTTTTTATTGAAAGTAGTATCTTTTCTGATACAATATAGGCACATTAGCACTTTTCTTCCATCTGCTCCCAGTACATACCCCCTTCTTTTCCCTTGATATACATTCTTTTTATGTCTCCCATTAGAAAAGAACAGGCTTCTGAGATAATAACTAAATATTACAAAAGAAAGTATAAGATGAAGCAAAATCTATCATATGGAAGTTGGATATAGCAATCCAATAGGAGGGAAAGCATCCCAAGAGCAGGCAAAGTGTCGGAGACACATTCGTTCTCAAAGTCAGGAATTCCATAAAAATACTATTATGTTTTAAAACCTGAAATGGAGTATATTCCGTGACTTCTTTTGAAATATAGGTGCAGAGTTTGTGATATTCTTCATACTGAAAGAAGGAATCTAGCAACATTTACATAATAACTAGGTTTACATAACTATGTTACTGCTTTGTAAAAGGGAATGTGAGAAAAGTTATGCTATTTGATCTTTGAGGTAGATGTAGTTTTGTGATACTCTCATTTTCTATGTAGACCATTCAGGTCTAGAGCCTGTGAGTTTCCATCCCAAGTACTATGACTATAGGAGATTCCC
>NC_045030.1:50729785-50746653 GCF_008632895.1 Mastomys coucha | reverse complement strand
TTAAAGGCGTGCGCCACCACCGCCTGGCCGGAAACAAAATCTTAAAAGCCTCACATCCATTTCTCTTGGCATGTACTGATGACAAGTAATCTACTTGTAGGAAGTTCAAGAACTGAGAAACTAGTAGGCTGATGATGCAACCTGAACCAAGACTTCCAGCAGTACTAATCAAGGATACAAATATGTCAGTGAAACTATCTTTGTTCTTTCAGCTCATCATATTTGTCAAGCTGAATAACATGGGAAACATGCTATGGGGAACAACATAGGTCAGACTACTCTGTCTCTAAATTTCTGATATAGAGGACAGGTAAGCTATGTTAAAATTGTTTTTCTCAAATTAACTTCATTCAGAGAGTATGTTGTGGAGCAATGGTCTGCAGAGGGATTATGCTATTAGTGGGCCACTGTTATAAAAACAATATCACCTTGCATGAATTTGAGGCTAGGCATTAGACAGAGCTAGAAAATCCTTGTGGCTCTCGTGGGATCTTCTACTGTGTTTCAAGGAAGCTGTGAGTTCTTAAAAAAATAAAAAAGAGAAAAAGAAAAGTGTTATTGCAAGCTAGAGGAAGGAAACATTTCAGATGTAGGGGCACAAAGTTTCCTAAAATCACCTTGGAGATATATATTGATGGATCAAACTGCAAAAAATTTCTAAGGAAAAATTGTGAAGGTATCAATTGGGTTTTGTAGCTGTGTGTCATGCAGTGCCATGAGCTGAACAAGGAACTATTCAGCTCTCAAGAAGAATCTAGAGGAAATATAAAAGTACCAAAACTTACTAGACTGAAAGAAAAAAAAAACTATGTTCTTTTCTATGTCAGCCTGGGAAGATTCTCCAACTAAGTAAAGGCTTGAAGACAAAGAGTAAATTCAAGAAATGTGGTGTGGGCAAAAGTAAAAAAGAAAAGCCAGACTTGTGGATAGAACTTTTTGTTAATACTTTATATTGTACTTCTTAGATTGTTCAGAGACAAAAGCCACCTAGGCATCCAGCCTCACATACAGTATGACTTATACAGATGCTTATCTTTAAGATCTTTGCCTATGTGATTTTTCTATAATAGAGACAATAGCAAATATATTAGAAGTCTATTAACATTCTCAGAAAATTGTGTTGTACTTAAAGGAAAAAATTAAGAAAGTATAAGGGAGGAGCTCAAAAGTTCTCAGTCCAGGGAAACAGTTAATAATTAAGAAATCAAATATTTTTGTTATATTAACATAATAATTATATTACATGCAATAATTGAATTATTTCCCTGCGCCCTACATATCTACATGCACACACACACACACAAGCACCTACACAAGCACACACACATGTACAGAATTATTACATGTGTAATATTGATGGATTGAACTATAAAATTTTCTAAGAATTGTGAAGCTATCAGTTGGTTCTTGTAGTTGCATGTCATACAGTGCCATGAGCTGAAAAAAAAATCAAAATGAAAGAAGTCCATGAATATAAAACTTTCTATGGTAATAAAACAGGTTGAAGAAAGTGATCAATTATAGTTATAAACTGATGTGTATGTGGAGGGGCATGCATGCCATGTCACATATATTGAGGTCAGATGACAACCTCAGGGTAGGTCCTCACCTTCTGCTTTGTTTGAAACAGTCTCTTTGTTCACTTTCCCTCCCATGTTCTGGAGAATCAATCTCAGTTTCTCATACATACACAGCAAGAGCTTATGCCTACTGAGCCACGTTCCCAGCTCATCGACTGATTTTTATGCAGCGGGTGGGGGGAAGGAATGGCTTAGGAAAAATCAAAAGACCAAAGTGAGGAGCTCAGAAACAGAGAGTAAAATCAGACTTCAGTAGATAAAGTGCCTGGTTGCTGAGGTTTTTTTTCTTGCATTTCTTTGTAAGTGATGGGCTCTATCCCATCCTCTTGCATATTGAGAAGATGGCTTGTTACTCACTTTCGGCACTTTCAGATTACAAAGATCCTTACCGAATAAACTCAGTCTATGGGCTTTTGTTGCATCTTGGACCTGATTCCTAGGATCTCATCCTGAGCCTCTACATTGACACCAATGGCATGGTTGCATATACCTTTTGAGCAGTTTTGGGAGCAAGTGAACATGTGGGAAATGACTGATAATTTTAAGCAATATATACTATAGCTGTTTTATTTTTATTTTTTAAAAGCAAAATAATATTTTATTTTGTTTCATTGCTCCATTGAGAATAACTACATTTGGAGAGACACAAAACACTTATGTGGCACATGATTACAAAGTTATCACAAATCTCAAACCTCTACATCACAAATGTTTAACTTTTACTTAGAGAAAATGTTTGCAAACGTATCTGAGTTTAATGCACAGGCCTTGAGTATATAGAAACTATGTGTGGTGCATCTAGTAATATCTTTAAACTGGATCTAGCACAGAAGGAAGGGGCTGCAATATATAAGGTCATGATGCAAATACTTTGGAGGGAGAGTGAAATCAATTCACACAAAATGGCCAAGGTTCAGTGTGCATGGAGCTCTACAAGGATTCACTGAGCCATCTGGGCATCCACAGCTTGTGCCACACATTCTGGGGCTCCCTGACTAACTTTCTCTAGAAATTTTATTTATTTATTTATTTATTTATTTATTTATTTACAAAATATGTCTAAGATCTTTCAAGTCCATACTGTGAGCTAGCTTACTATTGCTGAGTAAACTCTGCAGGAAGCCATAGGGAGGAAACTTATTCAGACTAACTAATTTGCAGCATAATACACATATGATACAATAAATGGTTCCTTTTAAATAGTCAGTAGTACTTGGTACAAGTGGTTATATGTGAGTTTTGAGGCTGAGTGTGTCTGTGTGTATGTTTATAAATATAGCTATATGTGCTTCTCTGTGTGTGTTTTCACATATGTAAGTACATGTGTGTGTATGTGTGCAGGTGTGTTTTTATGTGTACGGGTATGTGTTTGTGTGTGTGCAGATAGATAGAGCAAAGGTAAATCTCAGATGTACTTTTTTGTTGTTGTTCATTTGCTTTTTTCCCAATTCTTTTTAATTCACTTTAAATTCTGATCACAGCTTTTCTCCTCCTCTCTTCCCAGTCATACTCTTACAAGTCCCTCTCCCAATTACCCTGTCTCTTCAAAGAATAGGAACCTACTTGGATACTGCCCCACCCTGGGACATCTACTCCCAGCAGGGCTAGGTGCATCCTTTCCCACTGAAGCCCAACCAGGCAGTCCAGGTAGGGAGAAGGAGATCCAGTGGCAGGTAATAGAGTCAGAGATAGCCCCTGTTCTACTTCTTATGGGACCCACATGAAAAGCAAGATGCACATTTACTACAAATGTGTTAGGGGTCTAGGTCCACCTCCTGAGGGTTCCCTGGTTGGTGGTCCAAGCTCTGTGATCAACCTTTGTCTCAGTTTAGTTGACTCTAGGTCTTCTGACCCCTCTTCCTTGCTCACTTCTATCTTTTACTCTTCCTGAAGACTTCCCCAGAGCTCTGCCTGTATTTGGCTGTGGGTATTTAGCTGTGGGTCTCTACATTTGTTTTCATCTGCTGCTGGATGAACCCTCTCAGGAGACAGTTATGCTAGCTTCTGTCTGCAAGTAGAGTAGAGTACCATTAATAATGTCAGGGGTTGGCTTTCTCACATGAGATGGATCTCAAGTTGGGGCAGTCGTTGTTTGGATGTTCCTTCAGTCTTTGTTCCATCTTTATCCTTGCACATCTTACAGGGATCACCAATTCTTCTAGGCTGGCTGGACAACAAGCTCTATGAATTTTTCTTTTTCTATGTAGTTGACACTGGGATTATAAGTGTAAGAGGGTTCTGGAGATTGAATTCAGATTCTTATTGAATGAGTCATCTTCCTAGCCCCTTGAGCCTAAATATTAATGAGAAATACAGCCTCAACATGGTTTGCTTGAGACATTAACTCTGGTTTATGTCAGTTGCCATGTAGTATGCTCCTCCACCTCAAGTTCACACTGCTCATGTGGCCCATGTTACATACTCTAATACTTTGTCTAGCTAAAGAAAAATACAAGATATGCTAGTGATGTCTTCTTGGTTAATTCTCATCACCTTATCCTCCATCTACACACTACAGAATGACCTGATTAACCGCATCAAAGAAAAAATATCCCAGACAACATAGAGCACTGTCCTCTAAGCAAGGCAGCTACTGTCTTGGTTAGATCACCTATGCCTGCTTAGGAAGAGGTTGCCATGATCAGCGCTATTTGACCATTGATCCTACATGATAGAACAAGAATTATGAGGGGTCATTGGATCTAAGCCTGAGATCCAATCATTCCATTTGTATGAAGTTCTTCCCTAACTTCCCATTTCCTTGGGTTCTATAGAGGTGCTAGAGTATATATATATATATATATATATATATATATATATATATATATATGTATATTATATAATATATATTATGTATATATATTATATATATGTAGATATATATAGATATAGATATATAGATATATCTATATATAGATATATATAGAGTATATATATATATATATATATATATATATGTATATGTATATATCAGTTAGACTAACCAAAGTAGAGAGATCTGTCTATGCAAATATGGATAATTCATCATTTACACTTGATAAAAGTGTCACAGTGTGTCTTCTTTGGTGTTATCTTTTCTTATGCCACTAACCCTTCATCTATGTCATGCAAATAAGTACAATAAACTCATTGGTTTACCAGGGTAAATAGTTATGGAATCACACTTAAATTTTTCATTCAGATTCTATGAAGAAGGTAGATATTAAATTTTTCCAAGAAAGGAATTCTTTCAATGCCAGCTGATTTTTAAGTGAAGTTCTGACTTACAGAATTCATGAGATATAATAAAATGCACATATTTCATGCCATTAGGTTTTGATGAGTTTGATTACACTAAGTAATAGCAGAAATATATAGTTTTCTCCTGCATATAATATAGAAAATTTATTGGTGTATGAAAGAAAAAGAATATACTATCCATGCACATCTTCAACACGTATGTTAAAGTGACTGTAGTATTGTATGGCAGCCTGAAGTCTTTATAGGAATAAATGGTCTTTTCCCAGGGCATACTTTGGGGTTATGATATGGAACATCATAATATGCACCTAATAGTAATATATTTTCCAACAATTCTGTCCTAGTGTCAGAAACTCTTTTATCTGACTCGCTGCTTGTCATAAAGTACCCTCTTTGTAAGAAGTCTAATGCAGTGAAAAAACTCTGACAAATGTAATATAGACTCAATGTTAAACACTGGCAAGCAAGATAGAGGCATGTAATACCTTTCTTTTCTCTTTGAAGAACAGACCCATTTTTTTTCTTTTTTACTTAGATATTTTCTTTATTTACATTTCAAATATCCCCTTTCCATGTTTCCCTCCCTCCCAGAAACACCCTGTCTAATTCTCCCTTCCCCTGTTTCTATGAGTGTTTTACTCCACCCACCACCCATTCGCACCTCCCCACCCTCTATTCCCCCACACTGGGGATCTATCAAGCCTTCAGAAACCAAGGACCTCTTTTCCCATTGATGTATAACAAGGCCATCCTCTACTACATAGGCAGCTGGATCCATGTGTACTCCTTTTTTGGTGGCTTAGTCCCTAGGAGCTCTGAGTTAGTTTGGTTGGTTGATATTATTGTTATTCCTATGGAGTTGCAAACCCTTTCAACTCCTTCAGTGATAACAGTCCCATGAGAAGAGGTAAAAAATGATGGTTATGAATGAGGGGGAGAAAGAAATTCCAAGTTTGAGGAAAGAATGGTTGAAAAAAGCATACCTCAATAGAGATTCAACTCTACTTAACAGTGACTTAGTGATGAGGAACATTTAAACAGTACTGAATGCATAAGGATGAATTTGCAAAACTAAAGGAGGCAGAATTCACTTTTTCATAATAATAGCTTAAGGATTAACATTATATACACTTAGTTTTGTGGTGACTAATGAATCAAGCTTTAGGTAATTACTTTAGAATGCTATGGATGTTATTGTCTTACAAAAAGTATTTCATTATATTTTATTTATTTTTTATTTATATGTCTGTATGTCATAATTTGCTAAACATATGCACATGTTGGGAAAGAGATAATATGATAACCCCTACATAATTTCAGTTATGCAAGCTGGAAGAACTTACTCCAGAATGACTGTATTAACTAAGGAAGATTATCCTTGAACTCCATGCCACTTGATAATTTTACATTACCTTTGGAACCTGTTTGTTCTTTGAATGCCAATGCAGATTCATATGAAATGTGCATAGAGCATAATTCTTAGTGTTTAGGTACATTTAACACATTTTCTCCTTATAAATACAAGTGGAAAGGGTCATCATAACAAGCTCCACATTGTTGTCTACATTGAATTTAGAACCTAGAATGTAGAAGTGTTTGATTAAAAAACCTAATTATATAAGTCTTTTACTTTTTTCTTCGAATAGAATAATATCTTGCATGAGAAATGAAAGTTAAATTATAGATTAAATAAAATTAGTTAAAAAGATATCATTGTGATACTACTTCTCTAGCTACTTGTCCCTGATTTAGCATATTAATATAGAGAATGGTTTTCAAATGGGTTCAAAATAAAATCCACATTTCCAAGGATGACACCATTAGTTAACTTCATCCAACATCAGGAAACAGCTGAGGAAGGAATGAGTCAGTGCATGGATTATCTATTTTCCCATGAAGGTAGAGTAGTTATTTCTATATCTTTTTCATTTTGATTGGCTATGTACTTTGGGCAAGTGACTCTGAGTTTGAGTTGCCTCATCAGTAAGCTGAGATTTATATTTAGCAACCTGAAGGCAAGGAGCCAAAACAGATACACTCTTGAGGTTCCTTCCCAATTTAAGTCAAAATTGTAATCTTTCTTCATTGGTTTCTCCTTTTCCTCTATGGACCTTTCATTCATGAATTTATCTAAGTCCTTTTATGGCTGATTCATATTTTAGGCTTCAGGGTAATGAATTCTGCTGAAATTCTAATTCCCTTTCCTTTAAAACTCACACATTCAAGCACTGGAGGGATCTAGAATAAGGCTAATGTTGGAGAACTTGGTCCAATCTGTCTGTTCTTTGGTGTCACACTTAGTTCCAGGATGAATTGAGCACTAGAATTGCAAAAGACAAGCTAAGGTAAAGCAAAAGTATAAATCTAAGCCTTGTCTTAATTTCTTTCTTAAATCATCTACAGTTATAATCCATGAAGCATTTTCTTTGCAAATTTGAAATTAAATCCTCTTGTAATTTAATATATACTTCGTGTTGTCAGATAACTTGTATTTCTTAGAGATGGGTATTTATGATGATTCTTAATTACATTATAGATTTTTTGTAGTCATCACAAAGGAAATCACAATAGTATTATCCTACACAAAAGTCAGACCTAAATCAAGTAGAGGAAGATGATATGTAATAAAGTATATTCATAATGTAAGAAAATAGAACTTGCCCACAGCAAATATTAATTATAAGAACAATCACCTGAGAAGTATTGCTTATTTCAGTGACAAGATAGCAGTCTTGCCAATATTGTTTTATAAAACAAAAAGCATTTGTTTTCAATCATATAATGTTTTTCCTCATTTTTATTAGTTTTTTGAAATTTTAATACAATGTTTTTGACCATAGTCATGTATCCTACAGCTCCATAAACATTCAACTCCTATCCTTACCTTCTTACCAATTTTTGCTCTTAAAAAGATCTGTGAAGTTCAATTTGTGCTGGCCATATACTGTTGTATATATAGCTTTTTAATGGAGCATGTTGACCTACTAGGGAACACACCATTACAAAGACAGATTCTCTCTCTTCTGAAACCTATCAATTACCAATAGTTCCTGTGGAAGGGTGGGAGTTTATGTATACCTCTCTTCTTTAGGCTGGCATCATATCTGACTTGAGGAATGTGGGTTCTGTTTATGATATCACAACTTCTGTAAGTTCATGAGAACCTGACATGTTATCTTTGAAAAACACTGTTTTCTTATAGACAAACATAGGAATAGATTTATTGAGAAACACTATTTCAGGTTTGCCTTTATAAATAACCAACCAAATATACCTTAGGATCATTTATAAGTATGTAATCATTCTGCATATATATATATATATATACATATATATATATATATATATATATATTTCAATCTGTTCAAAATTAACTTGCATCTAAGAAAAACTTTATAAGCAATTTTGCTATACTTTGGACACGTAATTCAATTAAGTCCTACAAACTCAGCTAAATACAAATACTCAACTGTACCATGCCCTCTGTTTTTCTTTTATAACCCATTTATTATTCTGACTGAGAACAATGTATGTGTGTGAGAGAGATGTGGTAACTAGATCTGAAGACCATGCTCTACAATGAGTGAGGAAATGAAAACAATTCTTCCCTTGCCCACATATGTTAGAAGCATCATGTGCATATAGAGAAATAATATCTGGTTATGACATTCTGTGGTGTTCTGAGTCAATAAGGGCAGCAAAATGAAGCCATCACTATAAGACTCTTGTAGAAGATTGAGCCAAATGTTCATCATCTTATTTTGTTACTATTTTTGCTGTGCTTCTCAACATATAAAAAGAATGGCCTTTATTGAGGATGACGTTTTTGTGGCATCACCACAAACAACCACTATGTCTGGGTTTTATTATCTTTCTGTCTCCTCTTCTACTATAGTCCATGAGCCTCATGAGTAGAGAGTATGATATAGAAGTACCATTAGGGGCTGAACCTTCTTTAATATCTCATTCTCCGTACCTTGGCCAGTTGTGGGTGTCTTAGATAGTATTTCCATTGCTATGAAGAGACAACATGACCAAGGCAATTCTTTTAAAGGACAACATTTAAATGGGACTTGCTTACAGTTTTAGAGCTTCAGTCCATTATCATCATGGCAGTTTGCAGGCAGACATGGTACTGGAGGAGCCAAGCATTCTGTATCTTGATCCTGAAGAGATCCAGGACAGATTATATCTTCTGCCCTGGGTAAAATTTGAGTACTATGAGTCCTCAAAGCTCCAAGCCAACAGTGACACATTTCCTCCAATAAGGCTATACCTATTTTAACAAAGATACACTTTTTCATAGTGGCAATCGTTGTGAGAAAAATATTCTAACACATGGGTCTATGGGGACCAAACCTATTTAAACTACTTCAGTAGGTTTCTGTGTTAATTGCCATGTTCTGAAGAAAGAAACTTCTCTGATAAGGTTTAAGAGATATATTATCTGTGAATAAAACAAAAATTCATTAGAAACTGGTTTAATATTACATCCATTAAGTAGAAGTAACAGTAGTCTCTCTCCTGTTCTCTGTAGTCATGGGTTCTTCACCCTAATAACAGTGCCAGGTATGAATTTAAGCTTCTAAAGTGGACCTTAAATCCAATAAGAAAATGGTTCATATGTCCATGACATTCATGGCATTAATTTACTAGTTGGACATATCTTGTTATTGTAGCTCACAGTGTTCAGAGTTTTATAATACCTGATGGTTACTTTTCTTCTCTGATACTATTCAACCACTATAAAAGATAGCCAGTAAGGATGAACTTTCTAGGTTGTACTATTTTTATTTGTCCATGTTCTTTAACTCATGTATGTGGTATCTTCAGTAATAAGATCTTACCATCAAATTTTGTGAGCTTACTCAATACATTGTCAATAATATTTAATGTTTTGAGGTGTGTAGGTCCTCAGTGGCTAACAACTTTGGCTCCAATTGCTCTGAAGAGGTAACATGACAAAGGTAACTTATAAAGGAAAGAGTTAATTATGGTTTACAGTTTCAGAGGCTGATTTTATGGCCATCATTGGGAGGAACGTGATAGAAGGAAAGGATGGCACTAGATTAGTAGCTAAGAGCTTATATTAGATTCAAAAGCATAAGGCAGGGAGAAAAAGAGAGAGAAACACACACACATACACACACACACACACACACAGAGAGAGAGAGACAGAGAGAGAGAGAGAGGCAGAGTGAGACAGAGAGGGAGGGAAGGTGGAAGGGAAGGAGGGAGAGAGAGAAAGAGAGACAGTCTTAGAGAGACAGAGGAAGAAACAGACAGAGGAAGAGAGATACAGAGGGAGACAGAGAGTGAGGGAAGAAAGGAGAGAAGAGAGGGAGAGAGAAAAGAGAGAGAAAGACAGAGAGGGAAGGAGGGAGAGAGGAGGAGACAGAGAGACTGAAGAAGACAGAGAGACAGAGAGAGAGAATGGTACTGGCTTCTGAGACTTTTAAACTCTACCCTCAATGACACACTACCTCCAACAAGACCACACTTTCTTTTTTTTTATTTTATTAGATATTTTCTTTATTTACATGTCATATTTCCCAGTTTCCCCTCCAAAAACACAAAACAAAACAAAACAAAAAACAACAACAAGAACAAACCCCTGTTCCCTTCCCCCTCCCCCTGCTCACCACACCACCCTCTCCCACTTACTGACCCTGGCATTCTCCTACACTGGAACCTTCACAGGACCAAGGGCCTCTCCTCCCAGGGACTAAACCACCCACCAAGGAGTACACATGGTAGCACTGATGGCTCTGGCAGCATGTGTATAGTAGATGATGGCCAAGTCGTTCATCAATGGGAGGAGAGGCTCTTGGCCCTGTGAAGACTATACTTTCTAATCCTTCCCAAATACTTCTACCAACTAGGGACCAAGCACTCAAATATATGAGCCTATGGAAGCAATTGTTTTTCAAACCATCACAAACTCCAAAAGTGGTAGCTAATTCTTGACATCCAGCTTTTAATTTCTAATATCATTATAGAGTAACTCTACTTAAATGTGTTTTATAAATTTGTAGGTATATATTTTAAGAAGCTTCAACAGTAGCAGTCTCAATATGACTTTTTTCAAAATGTCTTTATAGTTAATTATCTCTACATATATTCCTTTCTCTACTCTGCTTTCCCCTCTTTCATCTCATGGGATGTAATTTTTAAATTTATTTAATTTTTCATGTGCCCTTGTTGTGATCATTAAAAGAGAATGAGCTATAAGAATATGCTTTGGAGGTGTGTGGGGGAAGGGGTGCCTCAGCAGGTCCATGCTGAGGCATCCCTTCCTCCTCAGAGACCAGACACACACTGGTATAGTATAGAAGAGAATTTATTTAGGGTATGGGGAGGGAATTAAGAGAGTAGTAGAAGCAGAGAAAGGCAGAGAGAAGGAGAGAGTAGATCAGTGGAGGCTGGCCATGACCATGTGGAGAGAGGGATGAAGGGAATAGGGAGAGAGGGGGAGCAAGGGGGCAAGAAGCAAGACAGCAGCAAGAGCTAAGAGGGTAAGAGAGAGAGGAGGGGGCAAGCAGCCCCTTCTATAGGGCCAGGCCTACCTGGCTGTTGCCAGGTAACTGTGGGGAGGAGCATACCTGGCTGCTGCCAGGAACTATAGGGGTAGAGTTTAGACAGAATACTAACACTTGTACCTGCTGTATATCTATCTCCTTAGCACACAGCTGGTCAAAGCATTGTGTATATATTTTGGGGAAAAAATGTGGCAGAAGTTTTTCCCTTGTTCTTAGAATCTGCCTTGGCCAAACTGAAGAGGTCTTGACATACTTTTTTTCTTTTCTTTTCTTTTCTTTTTTTTTTTTTTGCAAAGGAGATTTCAAGAAAACTTACCTGTTGACTCTGTTGTGTGATTATTAGTGATCACTCTAATGCAAACCTGTAATGAAAAAGAAAAGCAGTGCAAAAAGGGATACAAAATTTACTGAAAAGAAAAATTGTATGGTGGGAATGTAGTTTTATAAACTTGGTTTTTGCAGGAAGAGATAAGGAAAATGGAATAAAGGAGACATTATTCAGTATTTTTGTCACCTTGAAAGCTTGGAATATTTTTAAATATGAATTTTTATTTGTAGTTTTATTATTTTTTATATTTTAATAATTACGTGTTTATGTAGTTAGTTTTCTCTGTATAGCTACATTTCTGGGAGTGTAGTTACCTGCAGAGCCCTAAGAAAGCTACAAATCTTTCTGCAGCCAGGAGGTGAGCTGCCTTACATGATGAAGCTGGAAACCAAATTTTAGTCTTCTGCAAAAACATTAATAATACAATCTTTTAACTGATGAACCACTTTTCCAGCCCCCATCTTTGGACTTTTATTGCCTTTAGCATTCACCTTTCTTACTTTTCAAAAGCTGCTCAAGTATAAGATTCATAAAGTAATAATAAAATGATGTAGAAATCAATTGAGACAATGTGATAGTGCTGTGGGCACTATATGTAGAATATTGCATATTACCGATTGTGGAGAAGAAGGAATAAAGTTGAAAGAAAATATCTTTAATTACATTAGGATTCAATAGATAATTGGATGCAAGATTAATAAGTAGTCAAAACTGTCTTAATGGTGTGAGTTCTGACTATGTAAACAAGATAGACAAAAACAGTTAAATAAAGAAAACTGCATGCAGAGAATGGCAGTCAAAATGATATACTATTCTTCTGGCACATCTAGAGTTTTAAAAGAGTGGGCAAACATGTCAATGTTATTGAAAAAGTAAGCAGAGCTTAGAGGAAAGTATTTAGTGTTTTGAAGGTAAAAACATTTTCTATGAGACCATGAGTGGGATCAAGATTTTCAAGTCTACATATATAATCAAAATATCAGGTATTTATATATTCTTCTCCATTACATTCCACATTATCTCTGTAGAAATGAAGATAACTAAAGCATCATTTTCATTTATGAAGATTTTAATGCATATTTTGACATATTAATATACAAGAGAGGAAAACTGATATATTTATGGTGAGAATTATTGGATAAAAGTATAAAAGTGATGGCTACTTTGGACTTGTTTCAGTTCAAGTTATAGTTTCACAGTCAATGAAAACTGCTTTCTATTTCCCTTCATTTTTCTGTAAACACAGAAATCTAAAAGCTGCTTGGTAATTATCTGCTTTTTAGTTTCTTTCTTCCTTTCCCTCTGTCATGTTTAATTTCACAACCGTTTTCCTGAAAATGAGGTTGGATAGAGCTAATACATGTTGTGCCTCATCTGTCGTAACATATTGAAAGGAACTCACAATTTTGTACAGATTGTATAACACCTTGAGATGAAACTTATTTCTTTCTCTTCGATGGTGCTAATAGGGTATGAAAGGAAAACATGATTACATTTTATGATTATCATGATATTGTAAAAAAGGCCTTAGAGTCACTTGAATAGTTTGGAATTAAAAACAAATGTCTTTTCTGAGAAGTCAAAATTCCTGCTAAGAAGATGACAATCTATTTCATTTATCAGCTATCATTTTAACACATTTTTCCTTTTTTCCCATTCTTCTTCTTAGTTCTAGTGAGGTCCTTAAACCTCTCTAAAAGAATTGTCCAAGAGAATAAAAGGAAATAAGTATTAGAAAAGGTAATTCCCTTCATAGTCATTATATTTGTATATACAGTAGTTTGAATGTTAGTGACATATTTGTGAAAAGGGCAGCAGATGTAAACTGTTAAGATATTTTAATACGAAGGACATTTTATAATTTGTCTCTGAGCACCAGAGTCTTGCTTGAGACTATCAATTTGGTTTGTACTGCCACAGATAACTCAATAAAAATGACACCTGGTTACTTTAACAAAAGCTTCATTGAAATGACAGAAATATTAACTGCAGATCACTAAATAAAGATAGTGTAATGATAATTTACTAAATGATTAAGTATACATGTCTGCATATATATACAGTACATTGTACAATGTAAACCATTGCTCAAATATCAGTATATAATTTCACCACACAAGACATTTTAAAGACGTAAACCACTTGAGGGTGAGATCCTATCTGTGTTCTTTCCTGATTTGCATTTTTTAAAGTTTGGAGTTGTCCAATTTCTTCTATTTTTTTCTTTTCCTGCCTCAAGCTATTCTTGCCTTATGATTCACTGCCTGAGGGTGTTCTATAGTAGAGCCCTTTCTTTCAGCTTCTGATTAAACAGTTGTTCAGAAATCATTTTCAATTTAGAGTGTTTATCAATTATATTTCTAAAGAAGCATAGAGTCACTCTGAAATGCCTGCTGTGTGTTACTTATTCCATTAGAAATGGTTTCACATATTTTTTGCCTATTAGCCTTCGTTTTTTCTTTTTCATCAATATTCTGTGTTTTCAAGACTGCTTCATTTGACCACCATGAAGGTGGGAACAATGTTTTATAATCCACTTACTGTGCTAAGGAATTAGCTACCAGGTTGGATAGAAACAGTAATTTCTAAAGCTTAGACGCTATAGTATTTCCTGCTTACCACTATTATGCATTCCCTACAGGCTACAGCAGATTGAGATTTTAGTGCTTTATACTTACCGAATGTGTACTAAATTTGATTTCAATGACACAGAAAAGCAGACATGACAAACATCTTAGATCATTGTAACTCTGGTTTGAAAGACTTAGATCTGGAAGAAAACATGATATGGTAAGAGGTAAGAAGTTTTCTTGTGAAATATATAAGCAAGACAATATATATGTGTATATATAAATATATATATATGCATAGTTCTATGACTGATTTAGTGTTCACTCTAATTATTATTGAGTCAAAATCAGGGATAGTTTAGACAATGTTTCTGTCACTAGAAGATATTTCCATGAAATATCATTAATTATAAGAGTCCAATTAATTGTAATATTGAAGTAATGAGTTACATTAAGAAAAAAATAGAGATGGCTCAAAACAAACCCATATCAAGGATCTGCTGATTTATTTATTCATTTATTCAATGTTATTCCCTGAATAACAATAGTAATTTGTTCACTATACTTAAAAAGAAACACATAAACAGTCAATTGTATGAGAATAAAAATATTTAAATATGACCATAAGCATGGTATGATACAAAATGCAAAAACAATTTAAGAAAAAGAACTAAAACACAATAAAAAACTCCTCACAGACCCAAATAAACACTCAAACAAAACTGGCATAAAACAAGATAAAGGAGGGTTTCTGCAGAAGGGACACATGAAGATAATTTTATAGAATGAATAGAAGTAGCTCAAATATAGTTGTAGAAAGGGCCAAAGACTCTGTAGTCCCAAAGAAAACTATTAGAGAGGAGTCATTCAGTTACAATTATAATTAATTCAATGTCACTACACATAATGAGACAAAGAATGTGGCAGAAGAGATATTTGAGCAGAGTCAAGCATAGATCAACGGCTCAGTGGTTAAAAGCATTTGCTGTGCAGTGAGTAACCTAATTAGTAGTAGAGTATATTAGACCAAGTGAGCAATGAATAAGTGGTACCAGAAAGAAATGGAAGGAACAGATATTAAAGTAGTAAAAACAAAGATTGTAATGAAGTTTAATGAAGAAGACATGGTGAATTCCTGGGCCAGGGTGTTGAAAGAAAGATATTTATGTAGAACTGAACTGAAGAAAGAGAAGTAGCAAGGCAGGGTGGTAGAATGATTATGAATTATCCTTTATATATACAATGAAAATACTTGTAAGCAAAACTAACATATCCTGATTTGGGCCAGTGACATTGAAGACGAGGATTTTAAAGCCATTCACCAGAAAGTGATTCAGATATGTTCATTAGTCACATTGAGTCAAGAATGCCTCCAATTAAACTTCAATTCTTGAGCAATTTAATGAACCCAAGTGGCCCACTCCATGTGTATTTCTTTCTTAAAACTTTTTTGTACTTAGATGACAAGTGTATCTTTGAGTTAGATATTCTGTTATATTACTGTGTTGTTTGAGGCTTTCATCATTTTTTAAAATGCAACATATTTTCCTAATCAAAACTAAGGATATAAAGAGCAATCGTCTACTTTATAGTGGATGAAAATCACTTTAGTTTGATTTTCACATTCTCTGTAGCCCTGAATGGTTGTTTTTCCTTGACCCTTAACTCATATTCGCTATTGATTTTTCTAAAGGACGCCAAAGCTATTACTGGATACCTCTTAGGTCACCCTCCATGAAATGATCTCAAATGGCTACTTAGGGCCTTACAAAATCAAGGGCTGTTTATCCCAATCACACAACTCTACACTTTTTTCCTCAGTTTTTCAAGATAAAAGTTTCAAGTGTCTCCTGATTAAAGTGCTTCTGTGATTGTTGTTCTGCACCAAGTTCTAAACTTCTTTGTTCATTTCATAGAACTTCCTAAGCCCCAACTCAGGAAAACCACTTGCTGGGGAATAACCTGGAGAAAACAGAGTCCTGAAGAAAGTGTAGAGCTCATTTCATACTGATTACTATAAAGCTATTACTATAAACCTTGTAGAGACATCTTAGTTGCCCTTTATTGGTATTTTCTCCCAGATTATCCCAATCTGCATTACACTAGAGTGTGTCTAGGCTAGTGGATCAAATTGAATTGAATTTTTATGGCTTCTTTGAATAGAAGTCTTGTCACAACTTCAGGCTATTAGTCTAGGTTTTATTGATCATTTCTAAGTATAGCTTAAGCAAATACAACAACAGTGTGGGGCAAAGGTGAAACTGACTCATAATTCTACTGCTTAGTAGCTGTGTCTCTTTAACTCAGTAATTTAATGTTCCAGAACTCCTAGCTTCCTCAACTGCAAAATGTTATAGTCATATATAATCTTCTTTCCCGTAGAAAAGGATGTATTCAAAGAAGGGGGATGCAGTTCTTATGTTTTTCAATACTGTGCCTTAGGCAGAGTTAAAGGACATAGTAAAACATGGTGACACATGAAGGGAAGGTGCTAGAAGAGAAAAGAGCCTCTCACCTGAAATCTGGTTAAAGCCCATTTCTTGAGGAGAAAAAGAATCCCCAAACAACTTGCTTTTACTTAAGGCCTTTCTTTATTTCTTCATATATGTAT
>NC_045030.1:50720711-50729775 GCF_008632895.1 Mastomys coucha | reverse complement strand
ATGGAATCTCACCAGAAACACATTTACAATAATTGGACATGTCCACTTGTACAAGTCTAGCAGCTCTTGTTTTTATCTCATCTAATTATACTCCCATTAAAGTCACCTCTGGGGCCACACTTATTATAAACTCAATTAGCAGAAGAGGAAAAAGAGATAAAGGAGCAGGCAGTCTATTAGAAATCTGTCAAAGAATAGATTTGTAAAATCTTACAAAATACTGTATACTTAACACATATATAAAAATATATAAAACTCAGTAGGACAATTAAATGGCTTTCATTTTTATTTTGTAATAATTATTTAAGAATTTTGTACAATATGTTTTGATCGTATTTTCTTTCTCCACCCAGCTCCATTCCCACTTCTATACTTACCCATCTTTGTGTTCTCTTTTCTTTAAACCGATCCAGTCTAATTGCTGCAACACAGATACACACACACACACACACACACACACACACACACACACGCACACACACACACACATATATATATATTCCTATATTTATCCTTTTATATAATGGTAACACCCTTAATAAAAACTGGCTCTCTTTCCAGCAGCTATCAAATGCCAACATTTACTTAGCTTGGGATGGAACTTTGTGCTCAAATCCCCCTTTCATGCTGACATTATGTCTGGATTGAGCTAGGTAACACTGGTAAATACTTGCCTCATTTTATATTATGTGTAACACCTTCCAGCACTATGAATGCTAGCCAGTAAGGATGAAGTTTCCAGATGAAAAGAGTATGATTTCTACATGTTGTATGATTCAAATATGTGGTATATCAGCAATATGTTTTACTCTTCAAGAGGATGATAAAAAGAATTGTCAAGAGACTTTCACAATTAGCAGTTTATGAGATTTTTAGAGCTAACAACTCCAAAAGAATCCTGATGCCAGATTTTTACTTGTTAGACTATAGCACAACTCTATTAATTTCTTTTTATGAATGTAATATAGATAGATAGATAGATGTGTATCTGTGTGTATGTTCTTCTATAGTAGTAGGTGTGTGTGGGGGGGTATTTCTATAGTAGTGGGATTCCATATGACTTTTGTGAAAGGCCTTTATGGTTAGTTATCCTTCCTTGTACTCATTCTTCTACCTTCACCTCCCATATACTCCTTTAACCATTTAGACCATTGTATTTATCTGCTGTCCTTTGAAATCCACCCTTCCTAAACTTTGCTATTTTCCTGATCTCTATGAGCATTACAAATGCAGCATACAAATCTGAAGATTTAAAACTAACATCTAGACATTAGAGAAAAAACATGCAGAAGACTATTTCTAGAACCACTCATATTCCTTTCAGTTTCATAATTTCAGTTCATTAACTGCTGAATAATAATCCATTGCTTCAATATAGCACATTTTCCTTATCTTGTCCTCAGTTGGTGGGTGTCTAGACTATTTCCATTTCCTGGCTATTGTGACTAGAGTAACGATGGATCCTAATGAGTTAGACCATGAAATGCAAGCAGTCTGTGTTCTGGTCGAGCGAAGCTTATTCCGGAGACCCAATAGAAAATTCTACAAGGGATGGAACCATAAGCTATGCTTCCAGACATTAGGCTCCTGACACCACAAGCTGTCAACTCCATAATCCTGTGGCTATCAGTTGCATAGGCAATTCCCCAAGCTCCTGGTATTCTGGCTGAACTCCACCCCCACAGTTACCTAGCTACAGCCAGGTATGCCCTGCCCCACAGTTACCTGGCAACAGCAAGGTACAGAGCCCACTCTAAAAGGGGCTGCTTGGCCCCTTCTCTCTCCCTTAAGCTCTTGCTTCTCTTGCTCTCTCTCTTGCCCTATTACTTCCTCTCTCCCCCTCCCTCTCTCCTCTATCCACTTGGCCAGCCTCTACCTCTCTCTCTCTCTCCCTCCCTCCCTCTCCCCTCCCTCCCTCTCCTTCCCCTCTCTCTCTCTCTCTTCTACAATAAAGCTCTAAAACCATGGACTGCCTCCTTTCATCTAGATTTGCTGTGCTGGAGCAATGGAATAGGCCTTCCCCTAAAGAACTGTGTCTAGTCTCCCACAGGAAGGTCTCCCAGTGTTTCCAGCCGCCAGATGTGACCAAGGATCCTTGCCTGTGTGGGAACCACCCAAGACCTTCTCCCCCTCTCCCTTCTCTCTTTGGTCCTGGGACTGACTGAGTCCCAGGAGAAGCCCCTGGGACTCCTCCTACTTTGTTCTCAGCTCTTCTGAGATATCCAGCCTCATCTGCATTTCAGAGACTGAGAACCTGTTGTCTCTGGCCTCTGTGAGGGCCCAGGGACCCCAGATCTGGCTCTTCTGTGGTACCCAGTGGTTCCTGGTGCCCAAGAGTTCGAACTGAGAGTGCACCTTCCCCACCTCCAGGAGCAGGTCAGGCAGCCTCTAATGGCCAGGTTCTGTGGGGTTACATGGCAGTCTCCCTTGTTTGCCTATCCAGTCTCCCAGAGCTCTGGCAGGACAAGGAGTAGGAGAGATCCTACTCCTTTATTTCTCCACATCCTGCTCCCAACACTGATGAGTAGGTATCTCTATAGTAGGTTGCAGATTCCTTTGAGTATATTCATGAGTGGTATAGGGGATCATGTGATAGATCCATTTTTAGCTTTTTAAGGTCTCACACTCATTTTCATACTGGCTATACCAATTAGCACTGTCACCAGCAGGGAATGAGCTTCCCTCTTCCCCATATGCAAGCCAGCATTTGTCATTACATTTTTAACAATCTCAAAGTAACTTTAATCATTTCCATGATGACTAAGGATGCTGAACATTTTTCAAATATTTTCCAACCATTTGTATTTCATCTTTCGGGAACTGTCTGTTTAGTTCCATGAGCCATTTTTTAATTGGGATGTGTGATGTGATTAGCAAGATTGACAAACCCTCAGTCAAATTAATGAAAGCAAAATTAGAGAGGAAACAAATTAATACAATTAATGAATAAAATCAACATATTACAAGAGACACTGAGAAAATTCAGAGTCATAAGCACATATTTTTAAAAATCCATATTCTACAAACTGAAAAATCTAAAAGAAATAGAATTTCTTGACATATATGACTTATCACAGCTAAATTGATATGAAATAAATTATTTAAATAAGCCCATATCATCCAATGAGATTGATGCAGTAAAGAAATTTCAAACTAAAAAATATTCAAAGCCAGATGGTTTCTGAGAAGAATTCTACCAGGATTTTAAAGAAGGACAAAAACCATGCTTTTCAAATCAATCTATAATATTCAAATTCAAGGAACATTTCCAAATTATTTTTAGGAAACCAGGATTGTCCGGATGCAAAAACCAAACAACAACTGCCTCTCAAAATCTATAGGTGAATACCTGAGATGAACATGGAAGCCAAATTCTCAATAAAAAATATTACCCATCTCAATCAATTCAGTCATCTCAAGGATGGAGGAATGGTTCAATATGTAAAGTAGTAAGTGTAATGTTTTCACACAAATAGGCTCAAGAACAGAAACTATATGATTATCTCACAGGATACATAAAAGCCTTTGATAAAATCCAGAGTCCCATTGTGATTAAAAAGTCCTGTACAATCTAGGGATTCTATCTCAGCATAAAAAAAAAATACAACATACAACAACCTATCAGCCAATCAAACTCAAAATATTTCCACTAGAATTGGGAACAAGCCAAAGTTGTCCATTTGCCTCTCCTGTTCAATATTGTACAGAAGTCTTAAGACAAATAAAGGAGATAAAGGGGGTATAAATGGAAAAGGAATTCAAATTATGTTTAGATACATGGCATCTGTGGTATTTGCAGATGCCATGTATCTAAACATAAAATAATTCAAAGACTATACTAAAAATTTCTATGGCTGATAAAAAAATTTCTTAACAGTAGTGTGATACAAAATTAACAGACAAAAATCAATAACCTTCCTATATTATAGACAAAAAATATATGGAGAAAGAAGTCACCAAAACAATACCATTCACAATAGTATAAAGGAATATTTGAATCAATATAATGAACAAAGTAAAAAATAGGTGCAATAAAGCATTTAAGACACTAATTAAAAACAATGAAGAAGGTATCAGAATATGGAAATACCTCTCATGCTCATAGATTGGTAGGATTAATATTGTGACATTCCACCAAAAGCAATCTACAGAGTCAACACAATTCCCCCTCCTCCCAAATTCAATGTAGTTTTTTAGAGAAATTGTAAAAATAAAACTCCTTATTTTCATATGGAAATGTAAAAGAACCAGGATAACCAAAATAATCATGAACAACAACAAAACCTGCTGGGTATACCACCATAAAAGATTTTGATTTGTACTTCAGAACTATAGTAATAAAAACATCAGGATACTGACATAAAAACAGAAACAAAGTTTGCCCTCCTACTTTCATCTGTTTTTGACAAAGGAGCCAACAGTACATATTGGAGAAACATCAACATCAACAAATGGTGCTGTTCAGACTGATGACTATAAGCAGATAAATAAAATTAGACCCTTACCACTCACCCTACACAAAACTCAACTCCAAGTGGATCATAGACCTTAACATACCCTGATACCTGAATTAGATAGAAGAGAAAATACAAGATACACTTGAGTTTATTGATATAAGAAAGGACTTTCTGAACAGGCACTAAGAATAATTAACAAATGGGACCTCGTGAAACTAGAAAGACTACTGTATAGCAAAAGACACCATTTCAACCAAGCAACTTCCTTCAGGATGGAAAAAATCTATACTAGCTATACACTCGGTGGAGGATTTGTATCTAAAATATATAAGGAACTCACAAACCTAAATAGTAACTATAAGCATTCTTTGAGGATCCCAGGCCTTCACTTTATATCTGGTTATAACCTAAGCATCTCTCTTCCTGCTTGTCCTTACATTTTTTTTGATGGGATTGCTAATGTATTTATTTTGTCTGCATCAAGGTTCCTAAAAGAATAAGGCCCTGGATGCTAAGAATGACAGTGTGGAACCATGCTTGTGTCTCTATTGCTATTGACCTGGCTACATATTTGATACTTTTGGTACATATTTATAAAGCAGGGGGAAACTACAAATGATTTTGCCACTATTTTCTGAAAGATGTAGTGAATAAAATGTAGTGACTTGGTAAAGATTGTGAATCAATACTAACATGTCTATAGAAACTTAGATTTTATTTAAACAAAAATATGATGCCTAATATTAATTTGGTATTCATACCTAATATTAATTGGGCCTTTGCTGTTATATGGCAAAGAAAATGTTGTTTGGTTTATGTAAAGTATTTTGCTTGATAGCTATAACACTGATTTAAGAACTAAATGATAAGCAATGAGTCATGCTTCACATCATTCAGATAGTAAGTAGAAGAGAAAAAGGATTTAAATTTAACTTTGATTTTAAAAACACAATGAAATTTTAACCTAATAATTTTAGTCAAAGGTTTTAAATTTTTTATTGTTTGTTTTATCTGATACATATCCTATAGGATAAAAGTCTAATTGATTGGCCAATAATTACTGTGTTCAATGAGATAGAGAGGAAAGTCCATTCTGGGTGATAGTTTCTAAACAAACAGATTACAATGATACTTGATTATTTATCAACTAGAAGATTTAACAAAGTAAAAAAAAATTACTATGATTTAAGATTCTTAAAATTACCTTTACTACTGTGACTGTAATATCTGGAGGCTTATGCCATATACTTGGCAAAGAAAATGGTACATAACTTAGATCCAGTAAGTGTCTGTTGAATTAAATTGCAAATTCCTCATTTCTCAAAGAAAACCAAAACAAATTAACCAAAACCAAAACCAACCAAACAAACCCCAAAATTGAGTTAGGCAGCTATTATAATTAAGCAATTCTGGGCAAACAGGCATAAAACATGACTCAAATGCATTGTTTTATTATATATATTTTCAAAGACTTCTGTGCACAAGAAATATTTCCAATTAGTTGTGAAGTATGTGAAGTATGTATAATTTTCTCTTTAAAAGTATGTGATTGATAAGTGTTCCCAAAATGGAGGATACATCACATTGAAATTGAAATTAGATGAAATAATTTTGGGTAAAGTGATTTAGATTAAGACGAATGGAAGAAATCTTGACAATTCATGCAGAGCTCCCTAATCTTTCCAATGTGTAGCTCTATCTAAAGTATTTATAAGTTTCTGAGGAATCAAGAGAAGTATTTATAGAAATCCTCTTGTGAAAATATTTTTGATATAATATCAATGAAACAACCTGATCATTACAAATGTGTACATGTTTCAAATTACATTATTCTATGTATATAGAGAATTGTAGAGATCAAAGGATGAAGTTAAAGGTGAACATTCTCATACTTGGTTGGTCAGACTCTGACTATTTGGACCCTAATCCCAGTAACTTGACTTGTGTTTCTCTTCATAAAACTCAAAGAACATCATTCATAAAACTCACTAACCAAATAACTGGTCCAAGAAGTTTCAAAAGGAAAGTACATTATACTCAATTGCTGCTGTTGTAGTCCCAAACCCCTGAGCCCTGATTTTACTTATCAATGTTCGAGATGAAAACTGTACAACCTTGGAGAAACAGTACTGTGAGGCTAGAGAGCTAGGTCGGTGGTTACCAGTATGGGCTACTGCTCTTCCTCCAGAGTCCCCAGATTCAATTTCCAGCATTTTCGTGGTGGCTTACAAACTTCTGTAACTCAAGTCCTAGAGGCCCTAACATCCTCTTCTAGCCTCTACTGACACTGCTATTGTACATAGTGCCCAGACATATATGTAAGTAAAATGCCCATACATATAGAAAACATTAAATAAAATATTGTGATTTAACATCAATAATTTAGACTAGTGCGCAACAGAATGACTAAAAGATCTTCAAGTGCACTAGAGATTTTTGGGAACATGGAACCAAACAGAATTTAAAATAAGTTTTGTCCATGGTTGTCCTTGTTTATTTCTCTTCTAGGATAACTTGTAGCCATCTGTTTAACTCTTCCACTCAGTCCCTACATTTTTATTCTGCTTGCCAACTTTGTATGATCCAGATTTCATCAGCTCCATCTTCACTAACATCAAGTGTGGTTTATTACAGTAGTCTATGATAATTTCCCAAGACTATAAATTAGACTTTAACTCTTCAGATTCAGAAGGATTTATCTTAAATAAGGTAGTAGTCTCACAACCCATAGCAGAAGATACATCTCGACAACACACCTTCAGTAATGACCTCTCCATCTTTGCCTGAAGAAAGTAATCCTTTGACTTTAGAATTTGTAACAACCTTCCCTCAAGGAAATATTAGAGAAGATAACAGTGATATTACTCAGGGTCTACCAATACTTGCCTTTAGACATATAACCAGACTCAAGGCTAAACACACTATTAGAAAGGAGCTAGAACATGTAGTCCATAAAGATAAGTTTTATACCATTAAAATGGTTAATGAATTTGTTAATTCACTCAAGGACATATCTGGGGAATGTGTGTGGCAATGGATTCTAAGGGTGTGAGATAATGATGGAAGAAACATAAAATTAGATCAGGCTGAAATTAATAATGTAGGACCACTTAATGAAGTTTTTAGGTTTTGCACGGAAGCTCACACAGTTTATAATGTGTCAAAGTTTGATTGATTTGCTGAAGTATTTGTCATAAGGTAGCCTGGTGAAGAGGAACTGGTGATGCTTGATAACCCTTTGATTACTGGAAGGGATTTTAAGGCTCAGGGCAATTAGAATGCTAGAATGTGTACATTTGTAAAACCTCATCCACCACAATGGGATGCCAGAAGACATCCCTTTTACTTATCCTATATACAAATGGCGAGATAGAAGTTTGAGTTGCTGATTCTGAAAGAGGTTAAAGAATTCCTATACTGGGTTGTAGCAATAGGGAATCTTGGCCAATGAACTAATTTTCAGACTTGAGTTAGTTTGCAGACCCAAAATCTTTGCATGAAGGGGATCCAGGCAAGCCTGCAGAAGGGCCTTGCTAAAATATCTAAGAAGATTACTACTACCCTTTCTCTTATCCTTCCACAGAGGGGCTCATGGCCCTGTCCAAGAACAATTTTTAGTAGGAAAAAAGACATAAACAGGTCTATTAGATACTGTTTCTGAACTGACATCAAATCCAAAAGACTTCAAAAAGCATTATGGCACTCCAGTTAAAGTGGGAGCTTATGGAGGTCATGGAGAGTTTTGCCTAAAGTCAGACTGATTGTATATTCAGTTAATCTCTGAAGTCATTCTATTGTTACTTTACCAATTCCAGAATGTATAATAAATATGTATAAATACATATAAATATATAAATATACCTGTTAAGTAAAGTTTGTTATGGTTGGAAAGACCAAAAAGAAGCCATTGGAATTATCTTTACCATAGAAAATAGTGAACTAAAGATATTTCATCCCTGGAGGAATTACAGAAATCAGTGCCACCAAAGAGTTTAGAGATGCAGGATTGGTGATTCCCTCTCTCTTTAACTCTCCTATCTGGCTTGTGTGGAAGGGAAGTGAATTGTAGAAAATGATAGTTGACTATTCAAAATTTAAATATGTAGTGATGCTTTATTGCACCTGCTGTACCAGTTATGGTATGTGATATGCAGCTACTAATATAGAAAATTCCTTTTTCTTGGTACCTGTCCATAGGATGACCATAATCAAATTATTTTCAGCTGGCAAAGCCAGCAGTAAACCTTTCCAGCTTTATCCAAAGTGTATATTAATTCTCCAGTCTTCTGTCATAACTTAGTTGGAAGCGATATTAATTTGTAACATCCAAAACCTGCTACACTTGTCCACAATATGGTTAAAATATTTCTGATTTTACCAAGTGACCAGCATGTTATCAGATACTTCGGAAGTTTTGGTAACACATATTCACATCAAAGGATGAGAAATAAATTCAACCAAAATTCAAAGGCCTTCAACTTCAGTGAAGTTATAGAAGCCTAGTGTTGTGGGGAAATGCAGAGTTATTCCTTCTAAAATGAAGGATGAGTTATTATACCTGGGCTCTTCCATCACCATGAAAGAAGCACAAAGCATTCTGGTCCTAT
>NC_045030.1:50714334-50720384 GCF_008632895.1 Mastomys coucha | reverse complement strand
CCAGTGAAGGAGATAGAGAAAGGACCAATGGAGCTGAGGGGTTTGCAGCCCCTTAGGACGAACAACAAAATGAACTACCTATTAGGATTCTTGAGAAGCATATTTATTTATTTTTCTTTTAAGTTTTGTCACCACCTCACCGACCAGCAGAAATAAGGAGGTGACCATGAACTCTTCTCCAAGCAGTTTATTCAGGAACCTTGTACTACCGAATCATTCATTCATTTCTCATTTTTTCTCTTCTCAGCCCCCAGCACTCACGGGTTAAATACTTTCCCTGGTCCCAATCAGCATTGGCTACATGGCAAAGCATAATAGGCTGCGGGAAATCATGCCAGCTTGCATCACAAACTAGAAGCACTCAGCTTTTCCAAATAAGGGCTTGTTTATCACAATGCTTTCTTCTCTGGCCAGAGGCCAGGCGCCATATTTAGGGTAGCAGCTGCAGCTCTCCACAAAGTTTTATTGCATAATGATGAGAAAAGTTACATGATTTCAATTTATCTGAATTTGTTAACATTTTAAAACATATTTTAAGTAAATAGAATTAAATCACATTCTTGTTTTCCTTTTTTATCCCAACTCCTCCCAGAGACCCCCCTTCAATACCTACAATATCTTTTTTGCCATATTCTTTAAAATTTATAAAATAGAACAATAAAAATGAGTATCATAAAAGCAGTTTGATATAAAACAATAATCAATTTAACAGTCTTATGTAGATGCTTGTCTACAGCAACACTGAAAATAAATACATTTTTCTCGATATAATTTTAAATAATTCCAATCGTATTAACTGTATATTTCAAAATAATATATCACTACTAATATTTTCTTAAATGAACCTAAATACATAAAGTGTTTTTGTTTGTTTGTTTGTTTTGTATTTAGTAGAGCTTAAAATCTTGGCTCTTACTATAGTAACTTGATACAAGAGTTACAAACGTGAAGCAAAGCATTAAGTCTCATTCTTTGTTGTTCTCTTATAAGCCCCCTCCCAATTTAACAGTTTACATTTCTTTAGCATATATAAATACTTTTAAAATATGTAAGCTGTTCTGAAAACCATACTATAGTGTAAAAACATAAAATAAACAATACTACTAATAGACTGAGATAAAATTAGAGAGACCATTGGATGACAGTCAATAAATTTCTAATTCCACATATTTTTGATTTCAGTCGATTAGGATATGTTAGTAATATTTATTTTCATATTAACATATTAAGAGAAAGTAATTGTTGCTTCCTGTTGTCTTTGTTGTAAGAGGTGTAATTAGGTTTGTTTGGATTTGTTGAAAGATTACTTTCTTGCTTCTTCTAGGGTGTAGTTTTGCTCCTTATGTTGGTGTTTTCCATCTATTATCCTTTGTAGGGCTGGATTTGTGGAAAGATATTGTGTAAATGTTATTTTGTCATGGAATACCTTGTTTTCTCCATCTATGGTAATTGAGAGTTTTGCTGGGTATAGTACCCTGGGCTGGCATTTGTGTTCTCTTAGGGTTTGTATGACATCTGCCCAGGATCTTCTAGCTTTCATAGTCTCTGGTGAGAAGTCTGGTGTAATTCTGATAGGCCTGCCTTTATGTGTTACTTGACCTTTTTCCTTATTGGAGAAGAATAGTTTTTAATTGAGTGTGTTTTTTTTTGCCCGTGTAACAAGTGACTCAGAAATCTGTTAGCTTTGAGTGGTGTTGAAATATGAGGAGGGTCTACAAGACTGCTGTGAAGGCTGTTCTGCCAATTGGACCATAGCATGCAGCAGTATGATCCAATGGTACTTGAGTTGTCTGTGGAAAATAAAGATGCTTTTTGAGCCTTTGTCAGACATCTATATGTTAACTACAGAGAAGACTCTTGAAATTTTGGAGCAGTGCTCTACCATCATCTATAGACAGATCATCTCCTTTTTGAAGAACAGCTTTTGATCTTCTATTGAGCCATTATAGAAACTGAACATAGACTGAGGTACCCAATATGAGCTGGATATTATCTGACCCACCAAGCTATAAAGTAGCAGGGACACAGCAGCAATTAGCACAGGATGGCTTTGTCAGGCATCAATGGGAGGAGAGGCCTTTGACCCTGTGAAGGCTTGATGCCCTAATGTAGGGGAATGCCAGGGCAGGGAGGTAGGAGTGAATGGCTGGGTGAGTGAACACCCTAATAAAAGAAGGGGGGAGATGGATAGTGATTTTCCCCAGGGGAGGGAAAACCCAGAAAGGAGATAACATTTGAAATGTAAATAAAGGTGATATCCAACTTTAAAAAAAAAAGGAAAAAAAGAAAAAAGCAATCCATTATCAAATGAAAGTGGTATGTATGAGATTAGGCCTGAGTAAGTCCTCAGGGCACATAAAAAATTGCCCAATACCTCTTCTTTCTACTCCTATTACAATGCTTTGTTCTCTTAATATGCACCTATAGTCTCAAGGTGTGTACCCTATGATCAGTGGGCAGACCTAGAAAATACTAGTGCCTGATTTATTAATTCTGCACACTAATCCAGTGCCACTCAGATGTAGAAAGTTTTAACACTACAACTTCTATTTTGGGAAGTCTTGAAATACACTAGTGAAACACAATCTTCACAATGGTCAAAACTTCAGACAGCATACATATATGCTTGTATGCTTTCCTTGAAGGAGGAATACACAGATGTATGATTGTTTATTGGTCAATTGTCTGAAGCCAATGGATTGGCTGGATGGACAGAGATTTGCCAACGTTATGACGGGAAACTTGGTGAGAAAGATATTTTTGAAAGTGTGTGGCTATGTCTTGTTGACTGAGCAAAGGATGTGAAGATATTTGTGTCTCCAGTAAATGCTGATCAAAAAGTGTCTTCACCAGAGGAATTCAATAATCAAGTAGGTAAAATGACCCTTTCTGTGTACAGTCTGCCTTCTTCCTCAGCCATCCCTGTCATTGGCCAATGGGCCAGCAAACAAATAGAAACCGAGATGTGTACATGTGCCTAAAATAGCTAGTTATTATAAATTGATAAACTTTGAGGTTTCATTAATATATTCATGTCTTCCAAAGGTTGTATTTAGTCAGCCATAGTTGTTTCTCATTACTAATAACTACTTCCTTAATTTTTATTTGTTTTCTCTTTTGTGGACTTTTAGACTGTTTCTATTTTTGAATGGAAAAGAAAAAATCAAATGTGCTGACTTCTGGTTCATGCTGAAAAGAAGCATCCTGACCTCTTCCTCCGTGTGTGTGTGTGTGTGTGTGTGTGTGTGTGGTTTCATTATATAATTAAGCTGTTCATTCTCTTAGCTTGTCTGTAGTTTCTAACAATCTATATATTATCTGGAATTCTGGCCATGGCCACTATGCCTGAGAAAAATCAGAGAATAGATGTTAAATGAACCACATCCCAAGTTTTGGTGGTGAATATTCTTCAGTGATAATAGAATATGGTATATCTGACAAATAGGAGGAGAACAAGAATGAGTTGGGTAGAAGAATGGAAAAGAAAGCTCACAAGAGCAGAACATTCCTCCTGTAATTGACCTACTTCTTGTCCTCTTGGTAACAATGAAATCTAAGTAGGACTCAGCCACTCTTGCTATTCTGTCATCTTTCTCTTTTAAAAAATCTCCTGTAGTTGGCTGCATTACTTCAGAGCTGTTTTTAAGCTTGCATGTCTTCAAGCACCAACTGAGAAATTCCTGATGCCCTATTGTCTTATCTTACTAAAGTGAACAAGAAATGTGCAGAGTTCAACCCTTTAGGCTTAAAATCTGCCCAAGTGAGAACTAACTGCCTTAATCTTATTTGAATTTCTAGGTGACCTGTTTAGCTTACCTCTTAGGCCATTTCATTTTGACATCTTGAGCTTTGTCACCTGATTATGAACCACTATTAAGTATGAAAGACAGCTGTGTGGTGCTAAACACAATGTGCTACCCTATATACTCCCCTGGGCTGTATGACATATTAGTGAAGCCGACTTTGAACTGTAAACTTGCTGTACTTGAAATATGGTCTCATGGTCATAATCCATGCACTTGTGGCACTGGCCTAATTTCATTGAAAAGATTATTGCATGTGATAAAATATTAAACAGAGATGCCTTTGTGCTGGCTGAGCAATTTGTAAAGGTATATTTTTAATGTTCAAAAATTTTCAGGTAATAGTTAAGGAATGCTAAGAAATTAAGTGTTTGTGTTTTCAAATATGAATTACTACTGTGAATGATATCCCTCCATTTTCATTTCCCATATCCATTCATCTGTTTAAATTCAAGATCAAGTAGTACTGTGCATGTTAAAAGATCCATAGCTAATGAAGATTGAATATAATTCCACTCCTAAAATTCATTAAGTATTTGTGTTACTATTATTTTTAACTATTATATGTTGGTTAGCAAATATACATATTATGTAACTTGACTTTTTTGATATAAAATTTAAATGTATTTGTAGCAAAATAAACATACTTTTAAATAATTATTTCAATAAATCAGAATCTGTCTTACCTATACCAATTTCAACACAAAAATAAAGTGAGACAGAGGAATTCAAGTTCTATACTCAGAACATAAGTAAACAAAGTTATTGTGAGAGTGTACCTATAATTCTAGTATTGGTTATGTAGAAACATTCACTAGCCAGCTAATCTACTCTAATGAGAAAATCCAAGGCTAGTGAGAAACTGTTTTAAAACAATGTAATTGCTGAATTATACCCAAGGTTATCCTTTGGCCTCCACATACATGTGCTGACATGTGTACACCATCACACATCTGCACACAATCATATGCATACCCATGCACATACAATAAAAACAACTTTCAAAAACAAAGTATCAAACCACAGTTTGTACTCTTTAAATCTTTTCCAAAGGAACAGAAATTAAATTGAATTATAATTTTTATTCATGCCTTCTACTGATATATGTATCTAAATAATTTATTATAAATTGTTATTAATCTCCAAATTAGTCTCTTCAGGGTGGATATTGTTTTGATTTCGCCCGAATGGAGTAGCCACTTTTTCTGTTCCATAGCAGAGGTGGAAGTGAAGGAAGATATTGAGAGATATCAAAATCAATAGTTACCCTATATCAAAAAGATGAGCTCAATTTAGTCTTTTTACATTGCCTTAGAGGATACCTACAGTCAAGGCAATGTTCCGAATAAAGTAGAGTTAAAGTAGACAACCCAGGAAGGGGGAATTTTTGAAGAGTTCTCCTAAATCTTGTACAGTTTCTTTTAATATTTCTAGGAGTAGACAAAAGGGAATCTTGTTGTTCATGGGATAACAGTTTGGAAATTACTAAGGATTGCAGTAGAAGATGATTTACATGTATCGTGGATTTGAGAACAGCGATAAGACTCTTTGTGAATGAGCTTAACTAGTCATCAAGTTTAATGAACTTAATGAACTTAACTAATGGTTAAGTGACCCACTCAAACAGCTGTTGTAAATTCCATTGAATACAATTCACTTGAAATTTCTATTATATAATAATATTATATGACATTAAAAAGGGTTGCAAGATATGTAAGATAACAACTCTCATGTATTAAGGACTTGCATCTTTCCTTAATTGTGTGTGTGTGTGTGAGTGTGTTTGTGCATGTGGATGTCTGTATGTATGTGTGTTGTGTTGTTTGTGTGTGTAAATATGTGTGTTCATTGATGATTACATGCAATCAGAGGTTGATATCAAATTTATTACTCAATCAATCTTTACTTTTATTTCTTGAGTTAAGTTCTCTGGCTGATGCCTTTGGGTTCTCAGTTGTCTAATTTACCTATCCTGTTGACTTGATCTCTTCTCTCTGTAGACCTTATGAATACTGAGATTTAACATCTTGTCTCCTTTTGTTGAACATCCTCATTTAGGTCTTTGTGCTTGCACACTGAGCCCTTAATCCACAGATTCATATTTCCAGACACCATGACTTCTTCCTGTTGAGGCACTACTTCAACTTGGAATTCTGAAATGGTCCTTTTAAAAACAAAACAGACTCTCCAGTGAGAGCTGCCATCTTCTCTCCGGTGAGTTCCTAAGCCGGGAACAGTCAGCAGGGA
>NC_045030.1:50712191-50714323 GCF_008632895.1 Mastomys coucha | reverse complement strand
AAAAAAAAAAAAAAATAAAAACAAAACAAACAAAAAAAATTTGGAAATCTAGTAACAATATTCCCTAAGTCCAAATATTGTGAAATAGAAATTATATTTATGACTATCCATCCATAAAATCTACTGTAATTATTGAAAGGTGGTATCTTTCTCATTATTCTTCTTATTACCCAATTTAAAATAGTTTACCTATTATTAAAGCATTATAGTAATTATTTGAAATTCTGCTACCAAAATAGGTATAATCATAGGCTATACTAAGCATAATGGATCATATTTTCATTATTTATTTTATCATTTAAAAACTTGAGTTATAAATTAATAAAACTAATTGCAACAGGCTTATGAACTTTAGGGGTAACTAGAAAATCATACTTTAAAGCATTTATTGGAAATTAAACTAGTTATATAGAATGACAAAAATCTGAGACTTGAAACAAAATGGGTTAGAATTTATACTCCCACAGTGTTATCTCAGCTTGCACTTGCTGTGTATTCTCTGAGAGCATAAAATAACTTTTATGCTTTGTTGTTTACCTCTCTGATGTACAGGATTGCTTAGTCTGTATTGTAAAATTGGTGATGTGAGTAGATAACAGTCTGGGTGGGTTGGGAAGCACCCTCATAGAAGCAGGGGTATGGGGAGGTGATGTGTGTTTTAGGAGGGGAAAACAGGAAAGGAGATAACATATGAAATGTAAATAAATAAAATATCCAAAAAAATAGACAGATCAATTTGTGAAAACAGCTTTGTATAGGAAGCTCTACATTTCTAATTGTTGTTTTCATTCCATGCAATACACCCTCCAGAGATAGTTTCAATGTCTACCTTTCTGTCACCATGCTAAGTTAGTGGTGCATCTCCAATTCAGATAGTTTGGTATGCTTCTTATTCTCTTGATCATACCACCTAAAACACTAATTTGATAAAAACCATAAGAGGAAAAAAACTGGCTGATCTAGTTCCTTAAAGGGATAGGAGGCCAAAGAAAACAGAAGCAAGTAATGGATGATCTAGAATTGCCATTCAGGAGAGTTTTGTTCAGTATATTTAGGTACTGGCCATCTCCTAAATGGGGAATAATCTAGCATCAGTATGTAGAATTGATTAAGATATAAGAAAGATGGAAAATCACAGAAAGTAGTGGGGAGGAAGTACTTAAACCAGTTAAATGTATGAGTTGTATGTATAATTACCAGTTTCCAATTGAAATTTTTAGCACTGTAATCTTGCATAGCTATTTGTCTCTCACAATTTCAATTTTAAATATTTTTCTCTTATAAAATTACTTGAAAGCATGACTTCGCACGTGTCAAAACACTCACTATAAGTGTTGCAAGACAAAGGAAAACATGCTATAATAATATAATTACTCACTTTTAAAGAGCATGTAAGCTAATGTGTGGCTCATTAATAACAGACCACAGAAAAATTCCCTGGCAGTCTAATCTATCTTGAAAAAAAAAAACCCAACAATTTATCCATGAGCATAAATTAGTTCTGTGCCAGATGTAAGCTAAATTGATTCCAGGAATGAATTGATTTGATGGAATGTCACCATCAGATTGAAGTGATATTTTGAATTTGGTTTTCAGTCTGCATCAAGTTTGCTGGAAGTTTGAAAATTAGAAGGTCAGTATTTCAAAACACATTCTATTATGAATGTAGTACAGAGTTACATGCTAATCATGAGAATAAATCACAAGATCTTTAAAGTCATCAATTTTGACATTTAGAAAACATTGTAGTGAGTAAATTGTTATACCCCAGATTACAATGCTAATGATTCTATTTATCTTTTCTATAAAGTCTGGGCCACTTGCATCAGCGGTGCTTACTTGAGAGTTAAGTGAATACTCTTGGATGGATAGATACTGATTCTTTTTTTTTTTTTTTGAAAGTTTATTGATTTTTTGGATGTACATATTCACAAATGTAGTACATATTGATAGAGTATTTTTGTCATATTCTTTAAAATTTATAAAATATTATAACAATAAAAATGAGTATTATAAAAGTTGTTTGATATAACACAACAATCAATTTAAGTCTTATGTAGATAGTCGTCTATAGCAATAGTGAAAATACATTTTTCTCAATATAAATTTTAAATAACTCCAAACATATTAAC
>NC_045030.1:50697921-50711737 GCF_008632895.1 Mastomys coucha | reverse complement strand
AGATAGGAGAAGCAAGATTTCAAGACCCTTATGTTGTACACAGCAAGACATTGTCACAAATAAGCTGACAGTGTATATAGATTGTGGTCTCCCTCCCCCTCTGAAGCTGTTTCAGAAAGGGAAAGAATGTCATGGCAGGCCCAGGACTGAGGCTGCCCACCTGTGGAGCAAAATGCTGACTGCAACTCCTGAGATCAAAGACTGACAATCAGCTCATTCCTGCCAGAACTCAACAGACTGCCAGCTTCCCTTCCTCAGGTCTGGTCTCATGTTTATGTTAAAAGTCTGATTGTTGTGGTTTCATTTTTTGCCTTTTACTATATAAACACTCTGCACCCTAAGTAAAGTACACCCTGATACATCGACTTGGTGTGGTTTCTTTGCTCCCCCACCCGCTTATATTCACAGGTCCAGTTCATCTCCCATTCAGGATAATCCACTATGGTGTAGGTTCTGCGGGCAGACACTACAATAGATTCTACAATGTTGGACCTATTTCTCCAATTACCAAATTAGAGAGATCATTGGATGACAATCATCAAATTTCCAATTCCTCATATTATTGGATTTCAATCGATTGGGATATGTTGGTAATATTAATTTCTTGTAATGAAACACAACCAATTTACAAGATACAAATGTTTTAGGTATTTATTTTAATGTGGGTGATGACTTGTCCTAAGAGGAAAGGGATAGCCTGGGGTGGCAACAGCAACAGTTAGCATTTGTAGAATGCTGACAATGTGTGAAATATCATATTATATATTTTGCATGTAATCTTTATCATCATTATACCAGGTGGTATTGATCATGATCATTCACAAATGAGATGATGAAAAAGCAGGGATATTTTAGTAATTTTTCCAAAATCTCAGAAAGATCATTGAGGAGCTTGAATGTGAAATGAAGAGTTCAGGTTCAAATGCTTAATTCTAAATGCCCTCCCAACCTTGTACTTTTCAGCAATCACTTCCTTGAATCATAAAAGACCACAATTTCATATGAAATCAACATGCCAAAGTTTATGGCTACTGACTATTCTTTTTTGTGGTGTTAATATTCTTACTAAACTTTCCATCTCTATGTTTTAGGATCTATGTGGTTACTACAAGTATATTATATGATTTCCTTGAGACTGTAGTTGGAATCATTCTTCTTGTCTGTAACATAGTGTGACTAGAACCTCAAGCTATTGATACCATGACTTCCACACTATAAAAGAACAAACCTTTGAAATATTCGCCAAATTCAATTCTTCTTTTCTTATGTCACTTTTTGATATCATTGTTTTCCACAGTGTGGAGATAAGATTGAAAGAAAAGAATTTTATTTGTTTTTTGGTGTTCTTATATTTCTTGGTCAATTTTTATGATTTTTCACTTTAAGCCATTAAAACAAAACTCAAAAAATGTAAATTAATATATGTTAATTTAGAGGCCACCTCTTGTAGCCAGGCAAGTACCCCAATGGAGCAACAGAGACACCAAGCCACCCACAATACATTCGATCCAATAGTTAACCTGTCTACAAAAAATGTAGGGATGAAAGATGGAGCAGAGACTGAGGGAGTAGCCAGCCAATAACCAGGCCAGATTGAGACCCAGCGCACAGGCAAGCACCAATCCCTGATACTATTAATGATACTTTTATTATGCTTAGAGACAGGAGTCTAGCATGGTTGTCCTCTGAGAGGCTTCCCACAGCAGCTGACTCAGATGGATGCAGACACCCACAGCCAAATGGAGGATGGAGCTTGGGGACTCTTAAGGGAAAAAAAGGAGGAAGTGTGTCCTTAAGGGGATAGGAACTCCACAGGAAGACCAACAGAGTCAACTAACCTGGACTCTTGGGACTCTCAGAAAATGAACCACTAAAGAACATGCATGGGCTGCTCATATGCAGCAAATGTGAAGTTTGGTCTTTGATGTGGGTTCTGAACAACTGAAATCTGGTGTGGGAGGGTTAATCCCAAAAGTTATTGCCTGTCTATGGAATATGTTCATCTACTTGGGCTGCCTTGCCTGGTCTCAGTGTGAGAGGATGCTCCTAGCCTCACAGATATTTGATATCCCTGGGTATATCCAGGGGGAGCCCACCAGCTCAGAGGAGAAATGGATGGGGGAAAGATTGTGGGAGGGGGCGACTGGGAGGGGACAGTGAGCAAGATGTAAGGTGAATAAGTAAAAAATAAGTAAGTAAATAAATAAATAAAATGTATTTTCATTTATCTTTATCTACTTAATATAATCATATATCACTGACACTTTACTAAAAGTACTAGTACTCCTTTAAAATATTCAATATTTAAATGTGGTCCCAGTAGAAGGGGAAGTGAACATGTGTTCCCATCACTAACAAAGGAGCAATATCCAAGTGGCATTGAAATGCACAGGCAGCTTGCTTCTGCACTTTCTTGCAGAAGTTCTGCTTTCCTCAACCAGTGCAGCAAATGAGAAGCTTCCTCCCCTCACTGGCTGTTCTGAGAGAACTTGAGGAGCCACAGGTGCTAGCTTGAGTAAGAGGGATGACAGCCTCTGTCTGTCTGCCTCTGTGACTCTGGGGCTAGCTAGCACTCTCCCTGATAACTGGCTAGGTGCTTTCCAGGTGCAGCTGGTGCCTGTCCTTGGAAAAAGGAGATTAGGGTCCCATGTTTGACTCATGGAACGGAGGTGATCACCGGTCACAGACAGTTATGGCCAGTCATAAAACTAGTTCCTGATAGCCCCATAAAGATAATCCTTAGGTCAAAAGGATCCCTCAGTCAGCCATGCAATTCTGCCCTACCAAAATACAAATGTATTTTGATAGCCACCTTATTTTGGGTGGTTAAAAATGAATTCATAGATCCTGGCCTTAGACCAAACACTTGTGAAAGCTCAAGAACATATACCAAGAGCCAGCAGACCTTTTTTTTTCTATAAAAGGCCAAGTACTATATATTCGAATTTGTGAACCATACAATTTGTGTAACAATTACCCAGCTCTGTAGTAATAATGTAGATATGGTGAAAGTGCATCAATGACTGTGTGGCTCTATCCAAATAAAAATTATTTATGGACAATAAAATTTGAATTTACTATGTATTTCTATGTCATGAAATATTATTCTTCTTTTGATTTTTTTCAGCCATTTGATAATATAAATGCCATTCTCATCTTATAGACCATAAAGAAAGTAGATGAGTTAGATTATGTCAATGCATTTTAGTTTACAAATTCCTGGAACAGGTCAAGTTACAATTTACTATAATCTTCTCATCACATCCTATTCCCTATAATGCCCATAAAATGTATGAAAAACCACAAAGTCTTTGAAAATAAATATGGAAATCATTGGATGAACACAGACATAAGTTTTAGTGAATTCAATTAATCTCATATTTCAAAAGATAGCATTGAGAGTGCCTTTAACACAACAAAAGCAGAATAGTTAAGGCACTTGTGTGAAATGGAGACTAAATGATTCCTAGTGTTTTTTCCAGCCATATGTCAATAACTAGTACATTAAATAGACTAAGTACATTAAATATGACTAAGAATATTCCTTTGCAAAAACACTATACAACTAAACTATGTTACTGTGAAGCATTAATAATCAGGACTCAGATACCTGTGAAGTGGTTAGTAGACATGACAAAAATCCTTTTGTTAAGGATGCAGAGAAAACTTAATATCAATTATTATTTGTGTTTATATTTTCTATAAATTTTAAATTCATTTACTGTTTTATGTCATCAAATATTTAGTATATACAATGTGCTAGTACATTGTTCAAACAATTTGATCTCTTCAAGTGAATTATATCAATCCATGGGTTTTTTTACAGGATAATACAGTTACAGCCATAAAACAAATATGTGACCTAACTTCAGACAACTTGAAAGTTGTCTGGACATCATTAAACTTCTCAGGAGTGTGGAGCTGGGTCTGGTGCAGAACAGTGAAATGTATAGGAAGATATAATTGTTATGGTTTAGATACAAAATTGTTTAAAGTATAGATCAAGGGCCAATTTAAATTAGTTTTTATCAAATAGAAATTTTATTGTTCTCTTCAGTGTGTCTATGTAGGCCCACATGCATATAGAAGCATATGTTTTATCAGTCTGGTATAGGGTTTTTGTATTTGACCCTAACTTATCTTCCTTAACTCCTCTCTTCCATCTTTATCCATCCGAAATCCAATACCCTATAGCAAATGTAGAGTCTACAAAGAGTTGTTAATAACTTTTATCAAGATTGGTTCATGCCTATCACTTTGAATTGTAAGGATTGACATGTTCCCACAGAATTGTCACAGTCCAAACTATAAGTTCCAACATACACTGTGAGCTCCAACAGGTAAGCAGTCATTGTTTGAAAAAGAGATGCCATATTCTACAATATATAGTGCCAGCATTAGATGAATCTGTTTTCACACCAGCTATAAGAGTCACTAGTTTGGGTTATTTTCCTATTATCTAGTACAATAGCTGAATCCTTCATGTTTATTGATAATCTTCGTAGGATTTGTCACTTGTGCTAGTTTGTATATTTCTACATCACATACATATGGAAAACAAACATGTAAGAATAAAGAAAGCAAAAATAGGATATTTCACTTGAGTTTAGTAGATGTAGATGTTTAGTAGATGAGCACAGATCTGAGGAACTGGACAGCTTTTTATCATGTTATGTCTCTATTATTATAAGAAATATAATCTTGACCAATTCATGCAAAATTTTACATGAATGAAAGTGGTGCAATAACACAGTTCATTTTTTAATATTTTAGTGGACTAAGTTAATATTTGTAATGTACTTAACAAATACTGAATTTACAATAAGATGAAAAGAAAAAGCCCAGAATCCCCTATTCATCCATGGTGGATAGGAAAAGTAGTATTTGCACAGGACACAGAATGTCTCTGCTGGAGTAAAGTTTCTACTGCTTGCAGCATATATGATATTGAAGGAAGCAAAGACTTCATGATAAGGTGAATGAGTTGGCATCTGGTTATAAGTAATTTTGGATGTGAAGAGCAAGACTGGTAAAATGGAAAGTAGGCATGAAGAATAAGATAAAGATTAGGGGAAAAATCATTCTTAGACCGAGATGAAGCCCCAGACATTATCTTGTACTAGAGCACCATCTTTGTCATTTTGCTATCGCTGTGAAGAGACATCATGACCAAGGCAACCAGGTTAAGAATTTAATTGGTGGCTTATTTCCAGTTTCATAGGGTTAGTCTATGATGATCCTGTCATGGAGAATAATAACACACAGGTAGGCATGATGATGGAATGGTAGGTGGGAGCTATCTATTCTGGTCTACAGTTAGACATAGAAATAGGTAGAGATGGAGAGGAAGAGGAGAAGGAGAGGAGAGGAGAGGAGAGGAGAGGAGAGAGAGAGAGAGAGAGAGAGAGAGAGAGAGAGAGAGAGAGAGAGAGAGAGAGAGAAAGAGAGAAACTGGGCCTGGTATGATCTTTTGAAACTTCAAAGGACACATCTAGTGATGTACTTCCTCCAAAAAGACCACAAGTACATCAACAAGGAATACCTCCTTATTCTTCTAATACTTTTAAGTTCCATAACATGGTGACTAAGTAGACACCTATATGAGGCTATACAGGCCATTTGTATTCAAGTCACCAGAAGCACTGAGATTTTGTACATCTCTCTTAGAATATCAGCTTTAATATAAATTGAAGCAGAATAAATTGTTGAGTATATCACACATCTTCTTATCATTACAACAGAGATCATAAATAGTACCTGTCTCATATAGTTTTTGCCAGAATTAAAAATACAAATCCAGGACAAATGATAATTACATAAATAAGGGTTCTATAAATATAAATTATAATTATTAATTGCTGTTTTTATCCTGAAAATTCATTAAAATGAAGGTATTAAGTACCAGGAGAAATAAATTTCCTAAAGTTTCAGGACTAATTTGTTACTACAATATTGTTCTCTTTAGATCTAACTGACTATATGTACTCACTGCCTTGTTAATGCTTGTTTAAACAGAGTACATCACTGTTTGTATACATTGGACATAGGAGGAACAATATTCTCCTTTTTATTTTTATTATATTTTTTATAAATTTATTTATTTATTTATTTTATGTATATGAGTACACTAGCTGTACAGATGTTTGTGAGCCACCATATGGTTGCTGGGATTTGAACTCAGGACCTTAGGAAGAACAGTCAGTGCTCTTAACCACTGAGCCATCTCTCCAGCACCCAATATTCTCCTTTTTAACTCTGTAAGTATGTTACTTGCTAATGGGACATACTGCATTTATACTGGCTAGTTTTGTATGTCAACTTGACACAGGCTGGAGTTATCACAGAAGGGAGCTTCAGTTGGGGAAGTGCCTCCATGAGCTCCAGCTGTGGGGCATTTTCTTAATTAGTGATCAAGGGGGGAGGGTCCCTTGTGGGTGGTGCCATCCCTGGGCTGGAGGTCTTGGGTTCTATAAGAGAGCAGTCTGAGCAAGCCAGGAGAAGCAAGCCAGTAAGAAACATCTCTCCATGGCCTCTGCATCAGCTCCTGCTTCCTGACCTGCCTGAGTTCCAGTCCTGGCTTCCTCTGGTGATCAACAGCAATGTGGAAGTAAGCCAAATAAACCCTTTCCTCCCAAACTTGTTTCTTGATCATGATGTTGTGCAGGAATAGAAACCCTGACTAAGACAGCATTCTTGTCATTTCTGACCTGACATTTAATGGCATGGTTCCTCTACTACTATTGGAACATGGAGCTACCGATGTATGGAGCATGAAAATTGCTGCCTAATGATTGTTTAAAATCTACATGTTGTGTGATGTTACCTTAGCCCTCACTGCAGAACTCCACCAAATCTCCACCAAATTTATTATATCACTCCACAAGGATAACCTTTCCTTAGGTCCATGAGACTCAATTATAAACCAGATAGACAAATTTTCTGAATAAAAACATCAGATATGTTTTAGAACAATGGCACAGTTTGGGGAAATATATTTTGGAATTTTAACCTAGCAGATCCTTGTACAAAACAATGATTGTAAAAGTCAATGCTCCTCTCTCACCCACTCTACTCATTGATCAATCCCCTTTCTTTCCCCATAGAAACCCTTTCAAGATTTTTTTATATGTATTTTTTGTCCCCATCATTCAGAAATTCCTATATTTTGGATAAAATGGTACATTTTTGGCCAAGACTTCTTTATTCTATATCTGATATTGTCAGGCTGTGACTTATTGCCTTTGAGGCCTTCCTTTGCATAAGAATTTCATATATATGTGGAAAAGACCACCTCTTTTATACTCAAGTCTCTCTGACTTCAGTTCTTTCTTCCTAAATGGGAGGGCTAGATATATTTATTAATTTTTTGCCCTAAGTTACAAATTCAGAATCTAATAGCACATCTAAAAATAGTATTTTTCCTAGCAGTAGGTCTTGTCCTTCCATTGATAAAAAATAGCATTTTAAGCCAAGAGGAATTTACCTCTTATTGTAAGTCTCCCTTTCATTATAAGAACTGTCACCTCAAATATTTCTCATGGTGAAGGTCATTCAAATGGACAAATCTCTAAAAATAGTGTCTAACAGTAAAATATTTAGAAGGTTATCACTGGAATAGTTAAAAATTGTCAAGAATTTGTCACTCCTTTCAAATTATCTAGATCTGTGTGCCTTGAGGTATTGTGATACAAGTATTACAAAAATGTTTTTAAAGAAGGATTACATACTTAATCTGAACAATTCTTCATTTTCTGGCTAGTTAGATTAATCAGCCCAGAACTTTAGTAGTGAAATGAAGGTGATGAACCAGGTTAATTATGTGAACTACCCAAGTCAATAAATTTCAATCGCTTCCGTTTCCTAGACCTTTTAGATAAAAGCTTATTCTGTCTTGAATACTTGGATAAATTCCTCTATTTAATATTTCTGTCTGACAATGGGCTCATAAGGTATTTGGTCAAATAAAAGCATCACATCTGTCACACCCACTATGGAAAAAATACTTATAGGTATCATAATGCTTTGTTAAACTGTTCCGAAGCTTCTTAACATTGAAATGCACACTGCACAAAGTGAAGAATAAGCCCTCTAATAAAAATGATGCATATTGAAGAAAAGTTGAGGGGAAATGTAGAAAAACAACATTATTTTCTATAGTAGAGAAACTGGGTCATTGACTTTAACAGCCTTAATTGGCATGAATTGATTTGCTCACTCCCGTGTTTTGTAATTCAATGATCTAAATATGGGGTGAAATACATGAGAAGATTCTATTATAGGTAACCTATTTAAGTCGATCAAGTCAAGTCTGTTTCTTTTCTTTAGAATCTATATGTCATTCTGGATATTTGGTAATCTTTCAATTCTTTGGTGTCTCCCCCTAAGATTTAGAACTTTGTAAACATGATTGATCTCCTGGCTTATAATTCACTATAAATTCATTTTTTTCATAGTTCTTTGAAACATCCTACAGAGTATTCAGTTCATCTTTAGTCTCGTTACTCAATTCCTCCCAAATCTACAACTCTTCTCTACCTGCAGAACTTTATGTCCTCTTCTTTCTCATTAAAAAATGAATAAACCAAAACAAAAATCAAAACAATACAAAAAAGCGTCAAGGCCCAAAGTGTTGTCTCGCACTGGAGCATGTGAGCCTACCAAGGAGCACACCCTTAACAAAACTGACTCTTCCTCTCCCAGAAGCAATCTGTTGCTACTAGCTCTTCAGCTAGGGGTGGGCCTTCAAATCCAACTTCTTGTTTTCATGCTGGGATTATGTTTGTCTTAAGCATGTGCCAGTCATGGGTATGCTGTCATAGTATCTGTGAGTAAATATGGAAACTGCTCTGGTATGTATAGAAAACTATTTCCTCCTAGTTATCCATATAAGGAAAATTTTGCCTATGTTACAATTTGAGTTGCTAATATAAGTATTATCTCATTAAATTTTGAATTGCTTATTAAATCTATCTATAAGAAGAAAGAGATTATATAAGACTGAAGATAAATCTCTGATTTATTACTAACCAATTTGTTATTTTAAGGAAAATTTCAAGTTATCAGGATACCAATTTTTATTTCTGGATCTAAATTCTAATAGATGAGTGGTCTTAGTTAAATTTCTACCTCTAAATGCACATCTCCTTGTAGGTAAGTGAATGATCTATACACTAAATTCTTACTAAAATTATTTGAAGGTGAAATCAAATTATAGGTAGACTGCACCATGGCTAGGAAGACACAAAATGATTACTTGTCTAGTATGGTCAAAATAGATGTGTTAAGAGGTCATATTCTGATACTTTCCATGAAAAGTTGCTAGGCTATACTGAAGATTTATAAGTGAGGAATCAGAGAAAGAGAATATACTTGATTTATTAAGGTGCTTTTAAATTTAACATCTTTAAAAGTACACTTTTATAGGAAGGAATGAATGAATGATGATGAATTTTACTCACACTGGTGTACAAAGTTTTATTTCTATGGAAGTAATGACTATTTTGTATGAAGCTTAAGTGTGGGGTTGTATGCTAGCTCATGTGCCCTTTTTCTAAATATATATTGCTTTCCATTTATTTCTGTTCTTCCTAAATCTAAACTTGATTTCTAAAGAAAAATAACAGGAAGCCTAGTTAAAGTACTATTAGACTTATGGATATTTTATATATATATATATATATACATATATATACATATATATACATATATATATACATATATATACATAATATATATATATATTAATCCAGAAGGAGAAATCACTAATTGGATATGTTTGGGAAATAGATTGAAATGAGCTGAGGCTATTTTCTTCTTTAGTTTTATATTTACATTATGTAACTTAGTCAGTGCCTCTTTGAGACTGCTGAATTCATACGGCTAAAAGTCAATGGATTCTTAGACTCTTCTCAGGGGTACTTCATTTTTCATACTCGTTGTGTGACTAAATGTTATTTTATGTGGGAAATGTATTTTTCTTGTATTTATAAATCAAACCCATTTTAGGCATATTTTGTTTATTCACCCAATAATTTCCCCTATTGTCTTCATTCATATCCCCTCCTCATTTTTAAGGTCCTTATTAATTTAATGTTTTGAAACTAACTGAGTCCAATTACTGCTGCCTGATGTAACAATGAATGGTCTTGTTGGCTTGATCTGTGCAGGTAACAGCCACCCAGGTCATGTTCAGAATACAGTGTTTCACAGTGGTACTACTCTGTGGCCATAATTCCAAATATTTAGAAGGTACTTTGAAAGTTTGTAAGTTTATCAAAATAACAGTAAGGCCTATGAACTTTTGATGGTGTTTATAGTATGAGACTTTAATTCCCTCTTGCGGAGCAGACTTTAAATCCAGCCAGAAAGTGGTATGTTACCCCATAACTTTCATGTCACTATTGTTCTAGTGGGCACATCTTGATAAGCAGGTCAGCATTCAGGGTTCACCACTCGTGTGGTAATATGGAGTGCATTTCTACTGCAGCATCCTACATACCATGGCACCTTCAGCATTATAAATTTTAACTAGTCTGGTGGAATACTTGAGTTGAATTCCAGTTTAATTTCTTTTCTTGAGATAGGGCATTACTATGTAGTCATAGCTACCCTGAAATTTCTATATAGACTATGCTAGTCTAGAAATCACAGAGGTCTACCTGTCTCTGTCTACTAAATATTGGAATTAAAAATGCAAGCTACCACACTAATACCTCCAGCTTGATTTATTTATGTCCTGTAACCAAAGTGTGTTGTATCATTAATAATAGAGTCTTACCATTGAATTATGGTAGGCAAGCAAAAGCAGAGGGAATAGCTCATGTTGTTTTGGGAGTTTCTGTGGTTCCTCTAACCAGTGGCTTTTAGAGAGTTATCCCATGCCTGGCACTGAGATTTTCATTTATAATTCATGTCTTCTGTAGGAAACCTTGTCCACCCATGCATGATACCTGTGTTCAAACTCCTTCTATTTTTAATTATATTTTTAATTAGGTTACAAATTAGCAAGTTTCCATAAGGGTTGTTTTGTACGTCAATTTCTATTTTAATCATTTTCTCTATTTCAAAAAAAAAAGAAGAAGAAAACAAAAAGAAAACAACATTTACTAAGTTTGTACTCAAGGAAAGTACTTTTAGATTTTATAAGTAATGAAAGTTATTAGTTGTATAGGATACTATGCTGCAGATACTGTTGTACTGGTCTGTATACATTATATATAGTACAAAGTCATTAAAACTTCATTATGATGGATAAGCTGATAAGTACACAGACAATTGCCTAAGAGTTTAAGTAACATATTTTGGATTTGAATATATCTGTTTATTCTAGAACTCTTTCTTTTAGGCTTATAGCTAGCATTAAACCTTAAAGCCATCAAAAACCTGTGGTAGGATAAAGTGGCCATAAGTGATAGTCAATATCCCACAGAGAAGTTGGCCTATGGTTCCTTTTCAGTCTCAACAAGCCTAAGCCAAAAGAGAAATACTGTTCCAGTTTCTCAATCTGTAGCATAAGAAATTTGTAAATTTTATTTCTTATCTCTTACAAACATTCTCTCTGAAAAACCTGAGCCTGCCATATGCAATGTGGTCTATTGTTTTAGTTGTATGATAGACAGTATGCAGGTAGAATTTCAGTTGGTAACCCCAGCTAAACTCAAACTTCCAGTGATAAATACAAAGGCACCATTGGAAAACTGAAGCTATTTTTGGTTATACAGATCATTCGATTAACCTGATAGATGACATTGTTGACCTTGTTTGGCACTGTGTGGAACCAAGAAATCACACAGCCTAACCTTCTCTAATTTCCTGAACTACAATATCATAATGCATCATAATATACAATGGTTTCAATTTTAAAGAAGTAAAATTGAATATGTCATTATAAAGAAACATATAATTATAGTTATAATGTTGAAGGATTTAAAGGTGGAAAGGTACTTATCAAATTCTTAAAATGTGTACATAGAAGGTACTCATAATAGAATCTAACTATTGATCACTAATTTCAAACTTATATATTTTATGGTTTATTTTTGTGTATGGGGGGGTCTGAAACAGGGTATCCTGTAGAGATTTGTTTGTTGACAGACAAAACTATTATTGCATACTATGTGAAGACTCATCCTTCTATCACCTGGGACATTCTTTGTTCTCACAGGCCATAATGGGTTGTTTTATTTTCAAGAAGACTTTTATTTTCTGAGCTGCTTTATCACCAGAATCTCACTCTTTCAGGTCAAATTCCCACTTTCTTCTCATCCTTGGCATGTGTTTTGGCAGATTATTCCCTCTATACTTTCTTCCATCTTCCAGATAGAGCAGAGGGAATCAGGGAGTCAAGAAAAGTGAAGCATTTCCCTATGTGCACAAGTTGTTTTCAACCAAATGTCAGTTTTAGCAGGTGGAGTAAACTATGAAATGCAATGTCTGAGTATTGGGTGAATGTTTAAATCCCTCAATGCCCATTGGAATGTGGAATATGAGGCATGAGGGCATACCTGATTGGATAGAAATCTCAACTTTTTCCTCGCAAAAGTCCCCAAACAGAGATTTACATCCACTCTCAGAATATGCATTTTAAAGACCCCAAATCCATATTAATGAACCATAAAATGTACTTTAAAATGTCAAGAGCCTGGCTTTAAAATGCACAACATTTAATTTAGAGTAGAATTCTGGAATCCTTAAAATTTGAGAGAAACAAAAGCATGAATGATAAATTTAGTCTCTGCTTGTTTTGCAATCTCTTAGTTGTAGGACTAGGTAGTTTTTAACTTTTGAAGGAAACTTCCTCCTTCCACTAAACAGGTTCTTTCACACCCTCTCTCTGGCTCACCATCTCCATTCTTACATCTTCCCTTTTCTTCAGTGTCAAATGCTGATTTGTCTTAGAAGAATGAAGATTTACACCTTGTATGAACCATTCACTTTTCACTAGTTCAAAGGCCTATCTTTGCCAGGAGAGCTTTCAACCTTTGCAGCAGCAGAAATAAAGCAAGGAACGTCATTCTACTTCCTGAGATGAAACTGAAGAGTTTTATCTAAAGTGCCAAGTAGAAATGGGTAGAAATTGATGCAGGCCTTTTCATCCAAGTCCAGGCATTGAGGCAGATCCTCATTGCCTCTGTTGTAGAAAAGGAAGGGAATTTTTGGAGGTAGGACAAAGACATGTTTTGAAAATACATTTGAAAATAGCACTACAAACCTCTCATAGTGCAGCAAAAACTGGATCTGTGCCAGCAAATTTGCTATTTCAGTTCCCTGACCTAAAACCAACTCTGTAGAAATGTTCGTAGGAAATAGAATCCACAGTGGGTTTGGAGGAAACCAGGCCTGCTGAATACTTGTATCAACATCTTTAAGTGATGTGTGATCTCGATCAGGTTACTTTACTATTCTAAGCCTAGTTTCTCATTTGTGAACTGCAGACAATTACTTTGAGATAAGCTTAGATGCTCCCATGTATTTTGTTGTTATTTTGTTTTATTTGATTTGTTTTATTAACAAAGGGTCTCATATATTCTTGCCTGGCTTGAGTTCATTATGTAGCAGAGGATGACCTTGAACTTCTGGTCTTTCTCCCTCTACCTCCTAAATGCTGGGGTCACAGGTTGTGTCAACATACCTGGTTTAAATATTTTTATATTTTTTGAAAGAGAACAAATAGTTTAGATTCAGTCTGTTAATCCTCAAACGTAACCCACTCACAAAAGTTAGTCTCATTTCCTGAAAAATCATTAGAAATAAAGTTGATTTTGTCGGGCTGGGTGCAATTAAATTAATTACAGGCGTATTATTCAGAAAGTCATGG
>NC_045030.1:50692230-50697630 GCF_008632895.1 Mastomys coucha | reverse complement strand
CACACACACACACACACACACACACACACACAAACATACACACACAAGAATTATTTTACATTTTTGATTACTCACTAAACATAGTTACTCATTTTTCTAGACTATTCAAAATTCAATGCATTAAATATTTTTTAAGTTTTTTTTTAATTTTATATATGAGTTCTATATTGTTATCATTTCTTTCTTGTGTCTTACCTCAAACTCTTCCTGTGCTTCACCCATTCCCTTTCAAATTAATGGCCCCAATTTCTTTTATTATTATTGTCTCTCACACACATATTCATATAAATATACAAATATCACCTGATGAAAACTTTAGATATTCACTTTTCTGAACCTCAAAATATAGAATCTTTGTGAGGAAGACTGACACTAAGATGTGAACATCTATGTAGCTATTTAGCACAACCTCTTGCATAATCTGTGTTCTGTAAATTATTTCTTCCAGTAATGCCTTTTGAGTCATTCCGGACCTAGAAATCTTTGAAATTAGCATCTTATAAACTTACACCATCTGGTCCAGGTTTGTGTAGAGCTTGAAGATATATTGAAATATAACAACAACAAACAAATGTCACATAAAACAATAACATCATCTGTTTTTTTTAAGAAACATCTCAGCTTTTACTTATCTTTTATTGTTATTTTGACATGAATGTGAGTAAAAGTTTTGGGTGATTTCAAAAATGATTGGTATGTTAGAGAAATTTAGAGAAGTAATCAATTCTTTTACTGTTTATTTGTTTTGAGACAAGGTTTCTTTGTATAACTCCAACTGTCCTGAAATTAGCTCTGTAGAGCACACTGGCCTTGAACTCACAAAGATAATTCTGCCTCTGCTTCCCAAATGTTGGTATTAAAGACTTGGGAAACCACCTCCTGGGACAATTAATTTTTTTCTTGTGGCAACTGAACACTGGCTTATATCTTCTTATTAATGATCAGTACTGGACATTTTTAAACTTCCTTAGAAATAAAAGAGGAGCATCTTTGGCAAGATAGAAATCATGAGAGAGTTATAGAGCTCATAACTGAGAAAAGGTGTTTCTTGAAATGATTGAATTTGTCCTACTTTTTGTAGAAACTGTTGAGTTCAAAATGATGATTGATTCTATCAGATAAGAACGTAAGTTACCAAAGTCCTAGTTAAATATGCTGGCAAAGCTTATGATATTTTGGAAGCTTTTCATAGACATGGTGCTGGGTAAGTTTATATCTCAACATGTTGCTGTGAGGGTCTCAAAGCTTATTTTTTAGAAAAGTGTTTTGGGGAAGCCAGGATAAATCAATGTATTTAAACACCTAAATTTTATAGTCCTTTTTCCTCAAATTCATTGAAAATGAAGTGAATTCTGCGAGATTGTAGGGACCGAAATTAATCACAGACTGACAATTCAGTTATAGTATATAACATCTCTTTGGCTGTCCCTGTATCCTTTCTTGGTGTTACGAGAACACAGCAGATACAAATGAAATCTTTTGAATATTTCACATTGTTTTAATAAAAAAGTGAATATCACTGATATAGTCTATATTCATAGATTACAGGGGTTTCAGATACACTTAATAACTGAATGTGAACTGGTTTAGGAATATTGCTAGGCCTACATCTAGGGCATTCTGTTGCTATACTTATGTTTAACCAAATACACAGCCCTTTTGTTCTTGTAGCTTTTCTTATCCAATATGATCTAGTACTTAATTATTATCAAAGGCCTTATTTAAACAAGATCACATGTCCTCAAATTTTTTCATTCTTTTATCCAACACTGATTCATAAAGTAGTTAGATTGTTTCATATATATGAACATTATATATATAATATATATATGTGTGTATATATAGTATGTAAGTATATATATATATATATATGTATGTAAGTGTATACATGTATATATGTGTAATGGATACACACCACATGTGCACGCACGCACGCACACACACACACACACACACACACACACACAAACACACACACAAAACCCTGGTCCTTACATTTAGAGTCAAAGTCTATATTTAATAATGTACTAGAGAATATAATGCTTCTATTTTTTACTTCCCATTACTTATATAAAACTAAAAAGATAAGATAAATTCAGTTAGTATTTACTGAGTTAAATTTGTTTGAATTTCATCTGTAACAAAATGAAAGTTTTAATTGGCTCTGTGGTTGTTTTAATAGGAATAACCACCATTTGCTCACATAGTTAAATCACTGGTTCTCAACTTACCTCATGATGTGGTTTCACAACCATAACATTACTTTTGTTGCTATTTCATAACTCTAATTTTGCTACTGTTAGGAATCTTAATGTAGATGTCTGTGTTTTTCAGTGGTGATGGTCTTAGATGTCCCTGTGTAAGGGCTTTCAACCTCCAAAGGGGCCGGGACCCACAGACTGAATACCACTGATTTTTTTTTTTAAAATGTTTTATCATTCTTTTCTTTTAACCAAAGTGATTGAGGTCATAGAGGTTGAGGTAAAGAATTGAAGTTTCAGACCCACCACTTCTCCTTACTTACCCTGTCCCCCCTTATATATTTATCATCTACATCCAAACCTATGGGGTTGGGCGTTCAAAGGGCACTCCTTCAGGAGATTAGGGGTAATCGAAGCTTCTTGTTCCCCCTGGGACTCAGGCTCCTCTGCATTTTGGGGAAGCCTTTCTTGAGAAGGTGGGCCTGTTTACTCCCAAATTTTCAGCATCTAGCAAGGGGCATCTGGTGGAGAGGGTTGTTGGTAGGGGTCCATGCACTGAGTTCAGAATAGTCCTCTGTAGGTGGAAGGTGGGACATTGAGATAGTAATTGAGACCAGAGAAAAGTCTTTGCAGGTCTACAATAACCCAGGACTCCAGGGGTTGAAGTTTAGGTTTCTATAATCCTTGAAAAGCTTCAGTTCTTCTAGGAGCAGTTTTGCTCCCCACAGCTAGGGTAAAAGAGTCTAGCAGAAGAAGACAAGAACTGAGGAGCAGAAACAGGTGAGGCCTGCCCAGCCAGGCTCAGGTGTTGCAGAGCAGGATCCACAAGCAACAGAAAGAGGGATAGAGCAGAAGGTGGTGCTAAACAGCAGAGAGCCAAATTCACCACTGACCATTGTGAGCCTACCACAGGTAGGAGTAAGCATCTGCTGAATAGAGTCGCTGGCAGAAGGAAGCCACTTTGGCCACCAGGACAGAAAGGACTAGAGTAAAAATCTGAAGGGGATGGCAGATCCTGAAGCAAGTATGGATGAAGAAAAGGGCTAGGGTAGAAAGCTTCAAATCAGAGGAAGGATGGTAGGAGGTAAAGAACTGCCCCTGCAGACAAGTTCCCCAGCACTGTGGCTTGAAGTGCTAAGACATCCAGAAACTTGCCTTTGAGACCTACCCCAGACAGCAGTGCCAAGAGAGCAGCTGGAAGTGGGAATACATAGAGGAGCTGCGAACTGTTGTGAGAGTCTATGGCACCCCCGAGATCTGCTGGAAATTGGAAGAACCATAGCTCTTATAGAAGACCTCGGGTATAGGCTGGGCTCTGGACTACAATGCCCAGGACTCAGGCTCTTGGATTGTGGTTCAGCTAAAGCAGTGAACAACGAATTTAAATGTTTCATCATCATGGAATATCACTGCTTAATAGGGATTAGGGTCCATGACCTTTTTGGAGTCGGTGTGGCCTTGTTGAAGGAAGTATCTCATTGCAGGTGGGCTTCGAAATTTCAAATGCTCAAGGTAGGCCCAATGTCTCTATCTTCCTACTACATACACATCTAGATAGACTTAGATCCCTCAGCTCCTTCTCCAACACTATGTCTGCTTGCATTCCACCATACTTTCCAAGATGCTGACAAAGGACTAAACCTCTGAGCCTGAAAGCAAGCCCGAATTAAATATTTTCTTTTATAAGAGTTTTGGTAATCATGATATCTCTTCACAGTAATAGAAACGCTAATTAAGACAGAAATTGTGTATCAGGGACTGGGATATTGCTGTGATAGTCCTGATCATGTTCTTTTTGGTAGAATCTAGACTTTGGAACTTTGGATTAGGAAAACAGCTGAACAATTTAAGAGGGACTTAATGGGCCATGCTAGTAGAACATGGAAAGCAGTGGTACTAAGTATGAATTAAAATGTGGGGGCCTATCTCAAGGAGTTTTAGAGAGAAAGAATTTTAATAAGTGGCCCACAGACCATTCTTGTGATTGTTTGGTGAAGAATGTGGCTGGTTTTTGCTCTTAAACTAAATGTCTGCCTGAGGCTAATTTGAAGAGGTTTAGATTAATGGTTTCAAATGCTTAAGCCAGGCCTAGTGTCTCTTTCTTCCTTCTACCTGTGGATCCTGATTAGAACTTTCAGCTACCTCTCCAGCACTGTGTTTGCCTGCATGCCCCCATACATGCTGCTATGAAACTGTAAGCATGCCCCAATTAAATATTTTCCATTATAGGAGTTACCATGGTCATTGTGTCTCTTCACAGTAATTGAACTTGGCAGAGGAGATTTCCAAGCAGTCTAGTATTTGCCATGTAGAGTGTTTATTAGTAGCCAATTTTATGCAGATCTATAATGAAAAGAAGCAAGCTGAGCAAGGAATAATGTAAAGTGTAAAGTTTGAGCAAAAAGGGGGCACCAGGAAGTATAGTGGAGCTAAGTCTCTTGCTTAAGGAGATAAGAAGGTTGAAGAAAATTCTAATGCTAAATGAAATAAAGGTAGTGGTAACTTCAGGGCAAGACTGCACCCAGCTAAGCTCCTAACTAGTGAAAAGGAACTAAATGAAAGCTTAGGGCTAGGTATCATGTCACAGGCCTTTAATCTCAGCACTCGAGGGAGGTAAAGACAGGCAGATACTGGAGTTGAAAACAAGCCTGGTCTACAGATTGAGTTCTAGGATAGCTGAGGCTAGACATTAAAGAAAACCATTGGAAACTGAATGCTGGTGGGAGTGTGTTTGAATGAGGGGGGGTCATGTTCCAGCTGCAGCAAGCAGAAGGACTTAGGAGCTTCTGCCATGTAGTTCTGGTTTTACAGTCAAGGATATAAGAAAGGTTGTTTTAGAATTTCTTTCCACAGCTAAGGAAAGCTGCTGAAGTGAGACATAGAGGCTCAGAGAGGCCATTGTGTGAAGCTATAAAAGTGAAGCCTTGTTTATCTTGGGGAACCCAAGATGGTGGAGATGTCAGAGTTGTGAAGTACCTGCCAAAGAAAGCCACTAACAGGAAGTGAAACCAGCCACAGAAAAGAATGGCGGATCTGAGGAGCACTTTGACATTAGACATGAAAATGGGGAATTTGGAATTTGCCCTGGTGGTTTCAAGTGTTGCTTTGGTCCGTATTTCCTCACTAGGCTCCCTTTCCTCCATTTTGGAATGGTCATGTATATTCTGTGCTGGAAGTGCCTTTTTTTTTTAACTTTATT
>NC_045030.1:50687454-50691992 GCF_008632895.1 Mastomys coucha | reverse complement strand
TTTTTATTTTGATTCTACAGGGAATTGTAGTTAAGAGATTGCCATAAGTCTTAGAAGACATTTTGAACTTTGGACTTTCATACTTACAAGAGACTCTAAACTTTGGACAGTTGAGACTTTGATAGACAATGGAGACATTTGAATTTGAAGTTCTACATTATGATGTTGTTACAAGCCAATGGGGGCCAAGGATTGTAATGTGGCAGTTTTGAATAGGAATGCAGCATCCCACACGCCCATATATTTAAATTTAAATGCTTGGTCATTAAGGAGTCCTACTATTTGACAGAGATTAGGAATTATGTCCTTGTAGGAATAAATATGACTTTGTTGTAGAAAGTAAGTCATTGGGGGTGGGCTTTAGTGTTTCAAATGCTTAAGCCAGGCCTAGTGTCTCTTTCTTCCTTCTACCTGTGGATCCTGATTAGAACTTTCAGCTACCTCTCCAGCACTGTGTTTACCTGCATGCCCCCATGCATCCTGCTATGAAACTGTAAGCATGCCCCAATTAAATATTTTCCATTATAAGAGTTGCCATGGTCATTGTGTCTCTTTACAGTAATTGAACTTGACTAAGAGAGGGTCCTATGTATGTAAGCAAATGCATGTTAAAATGCAAGTATCTAAAGGCTGGTCAAAGTACTAGTACCTGTTACAATGTCCCAGTCAGTCAACTTCAAATACAGATACATGAAAGTCCTATTTTATTATTGATATGAAATTAACAATTATTTCCATGTCAAGATGTTCTTTGGACAACCTCAGCCATATCACCTGTGGGTCAGTTTTCTTCTCATTGTCTATACTTACAGTTGCACATAACCCCTTTCCTTGACAGATGAATTTCAAGTATTATAATTTATGGTTTCCTCAGCCAATCATTTTCTATCCAAAGGATATTGTCTCTGGAGAATAGTTGATAGTCACACCCTTTTGTTACCCATTAACAAAATAAATTTTTTTAATGATATTACTAGCAATTAACTACCAATAAAGTCTCCATAGCATAATATGACTCTCAAAAGCCACAATTATTTTTAGCCACAATTATTTTTTAGCAGGCTAGCTGGTCAAGATAAGAAGTTATAACTGGCTATGGTAAAAATTCATGCTTTAACTTTTGTCAAATTGATGGTAGAATGAAAAGCAGAATGATATGGGTTCAGGAAAGGTGTGCTTTTAGTAATGATGAGCCAAGCCTCATAAAATCTACATACTACCTAAGATAAATCAATCTTTTAATGAACTTTGGGTGTTTCAAAAATTTCCCTATAAAATTCTCCCTTAATTTCTTCACTCTATGTCTGCTCTCTGAGATGATGTGCTTACAAGTAAACGAGTTAAATTCAAGCCATTAGGAAAAGACCAAGGTTATACCCAATGCAAACAAAATGAATATGTCATGTTCTCCTTTTTGTCTGTAGGTATTTGACCATATGTGACATTTGAGTCACTCTGGCATGTTTTCAAAATGCTTGTTGTGAACTGATGAGTCTGAACAGTAGCAATTTGTTACATGGCCACATCTCCTTGCACACTTACAAGGAGACAGCCCTTTGCAGATAAGCATTTTTTCTCTTCCTGGAGGACTGACATTTCTCTAAAAATATTTTGGATGACAAGAAAGAAATGGAAAATTTTAGGCCAGAACTGAAGGTCAGAATTGATTGATTGTCTGAAAAGTATCCTCACATGTACAAATTAGAATTAGTCCTTCAGAAAAACTCGTCACACACAGGTGCACATACACAGATATACACACATACACAACACAAATACACATTTTAGGGCATTAATGTTCTCTTTTATATAGGATAAATAAATATGATAGATACACATAAACAAGTGTTTAAGCTTTTATTCTAAAATCATCTTTTTAAGTTAGTATAGTAAAAATGCTTGCTTAGGTGTGTTGAATTAAGTATTACATTTTGTTATCTAGGCAAGAGGATGAGAAACTTATAGTTACTAGGATGATATATAGAAACATGTCTTTAATTTTGTATATATGTATAGACCAATTTTGTGCATTCATTTGGGGCAAACCCTAAATTCAGAGCATATGTATTCATATATATACGTATACACATATTTGTTTGTCTCATAAGATAAAGGACCTGTACAATATACAACACTGGTAATTAAGTGTCTATAAATATAATAATTGTATGTGTATTAGTCAGGGTTTTCTAGAGTCACAGAACTTATGGTAGTCTCTATGTAGTAAAGGAATTTATTGATGACTTACAGTCTGTAGTCCAACTCCCAACAATCAACTCCCAACAATGGTCGTCAGCAGCTGTGAATGGAAGTCCAAGGATCCAGCAGTTGCTCAGTCCCACAAGACAAGCACGTGAAGCAGAGCAGAGAGCCTTCCTTCTTCCAATGTCCTTATATAGGTCTCCAGCAAAAGGGGTGGCCCAGATTAAAAGTGTGTGCCATCACACCTTTAATCACAGATGACCTTGCTTGAACTCGTAGATCTTCCAGTCTTAATCTTCTAGGATTCCTAGCCACTATGCCACCACACCTTTAATCCCAAATGATCTTGAAATCATAGATCTTTCTATCTTAATCCTCCTGGATTCATAGCCACTATACCCAAGATCTTCATGCCAAGATTCAGGTCAGAATCTTGTATCTCTCAGCCTCCAGATTAGGGCCAGGTGAGCCTTCTAATTCTGGATTGTAGTTCATTTCAGATATAGTCAAGTTGACAACCAGGAATAGCCACTACAGTATGTAAAATTTGAATGTGACTAAACTAATAGAAATATATTAATAATAATATCATGAGGCAGCTACGTATAATTGCATCTATAAGCAAAGTTACAAACAAACAGAAATGGATAAGTTCAATTAATATGATGGGACATGTAGCTATTTTGCATCATAAAAATATACAATGGACTGTAATTCATCATTTAAAAATATGATTGTTGCATTCAGTATGAAAATGATCATACTGGTTTAACAGTAATACAATTTGTATCCTACCTCGTATATTGGAGTGACTATGTATCTACAAGTCAATCAACACAAGAGCTACAAGTCAATCAACACAAGAGGTAGCAAACCTCTGCTGTTGGAAAAGATGGTGATGACAATTCAATATAGATCATCTGGGTAGGAAACCTCAACCTCCAGGCAATCAAGAATGAAAGGGAACCCATATTGAATTGATTTGGTTGTCATGACTTCTTCATGATAGATAGGAGTCTACCAAGCATACTGCAGGGCAAAAGTAGTGCCCATTTGTACTGCTAAGTGTAGAGGATAGCTTTTGTGGAGTGTCATAATGTTGAAGATATTTTCTTTTGAAGCCCTCCTTTTTTTTACTCCTTACACTAAACATAATTTTGGGAAACATATCTATTATTGTGAATATACGGTGACAGACAAGGCACTTATTGACAGTATTGCGTGTTGAACAACTGTAATGGAGATGCACACACACACAAACATACACACACACAGGGAGAGAGAGGGAGAGGGAGAGAGAGAGGTGGGGGGGAGGGAGGGAAGGTGGGAGAGAGGGAAAGGGATATGATCAGAAAGCTATCTGTTAAAAGCATTTCAGAAATCTATTACTTCAAGACACCAAAGCCCCACTCTCTAAGGTAATCAGGTATGTAAAAGGAATTTCTATTCACTCTTTGTACATTTATTCAAATAACTTTGTATGTTTTTCCCTACACTAAATAAGTAGCTTTACTTGGCTACAAAGTTTTCTCATCTAGACCTTAAAGTCATTGCATCTAGTGGATGCATTTTTTAGTTACCCCTGAATGCCCTGATAAGATTCAGTAGGAAAATGGAAGAAGTGAGGGAAAAAATAGAGTAAAATTGTTACTAGGTGTCAGCCACAGCAAGGATGAGAGGTACAGAGATGGTATTTAAAATATCATTTAGTTTATTTATTTATTTTTTAATTTAGGGCATAGTTCTATTAAATTGATTTGGTTTCTTCCTTGTAATGATTACTAGTTATTGGCTCAAGGATCCTAATATTGTTTGATCTTATTGAAACCATAAAATGGGAAAGAAAGGAAATAATCTCTCTTTCGGTTAAAGTTCACATCTCTGCCTTAATGGTAGTTTTGTTAGCTCCTTCTGTCTTTTGAATACCAAATCCTGCCTATTTGCCATTTAGTGATCTACTCAATGACTCCCAGGTTATTCAACCCCTTTCTGACCTACTTAGACACAGAGCTCTCACCAACATTATGTTATTAAAGACAGTCCCAGTCTTCCTGATGTCTTTCATCATCCATACTTCAAATAGCAAAAGCTGGAATAGCTAAGGTGTTAATCCACCCAATGGAAAATGAAGTACTAGGTTGATAATTGACAATCAAAAGCTGGAGCACAAGGGTATGTGTCATTATTCCAATATTTTAGAAATACTGTAATTATTCGTGGGTGGCCTCTATATGTAATGCTTGGCACATGACAATAAGGATATGATATGTGTCTCAGTCAGGGTTTCTATTCCTGCACAAACATCACGACCAAGAAGCAAGTTGGGGAGGAAAGGG
>NC_045030.1:50667787-50687035 GCF_008632895.1 Mastomys coucha | reverse complement strand
AGCTCCCTTCTCTGTGATAACTCCAGCCTGTGTCAAGTTGACACACAAAACCAGCCAGTACAATATGATATTCTACTTTTTACCTTACAAATATCAAAAGATTAAAGTCACCTTAAATCACTATTATGGTAGAGAGAGAGAGAGAAAGAGTGAAAGGGAGACAGAGAGAGACAGAGAGACAGACAGAGAGACAGAGAAAGTGACAGACAGAGAGAGAGAGACACAGAGAGAGAGAGACAGAGAGATAAAGAGACGGAAAGAGAGAAATTGTTAAGAACCCATTCTCTTATATTTATATAAGTAAAAGTTGCTATAATAGTAGGAGCTGAAAGGTCAGTGTTTTATCCTTAAACAGCTGTGTGTATGTGTACAGATCTTCTGAGGGATTGCCTTCTATATAATTCAGGCTGTGTGCCTACTGGATAACAATATAGTTAGTTTCCAAAAGGTAGTATCAAAACCATAATGACTGAGTGCAAGAGAGCTCATAGTTTTCTCTTTCCATCAATTATTCAGTGAACTCTCCATCTTGGTAATGCAGAACAAATGAATGAAGTGCTCTTGAAACAGATGAGCTACAACATGACAAATCCTGTAGATCAGAGCTGATGTTCCAAGAAGCCATTTTTGATATTCAGTGGTGATTTTTCATATTGAAAATTGGGCAAAGAGGGAGCACAATGACTGGCCAAAATAGAGCTTTCCATCTGTAACTTATGACTATTGTCACTTAAATGGTCTATATATCACACCAACTTGTTACTGGCCCATGGCATCTAATGCAAAGAAGATGTCATGCAAATAATTTATAGCCTATTGTGTAGATGATGAAATGGCTGGTGTATATGCTCTCTTCAAGCTGCAGATTGAACCAGAGGCTTTCAAAGCCAAGGATTCTATTCATTCACCTACTAATGCAGGCCAATATTTTTCAGTTAGTAGGGGAGATTTCATGTTCCCTTCTTAAAACAGGTGAGCAAGAAACCTTGGTTTGTTTAACGTGTTGTTACCATTTTTGTTATTCTAACTGACAATTTGTACTAAAACTAAATATTCAAAGAAAAACAAAAATCTTACAGTTGATATGCTTTTGCATTATTTTAAGGTAGAAAGTCTCTCAGAGTTACTTAAAAAACAAACAAACAAACAAAACCATAAAATCTGCCTAAGTATTGTCTGTCCTCCATGTCCAATCCAAAATATACAATAGATAGGATACCCAGGGAGGGTTAAAGAATAACTGAATGTGATCCTCCTTTATCTTGAAAGATCAGACAGCTGAACTATCCCTGTAACTATCCTAACCTTTTTTAATGATCCATAGTTGTACTATACCCATATTTTTTTCAAAAACCTTCTTCAACTCTTTGTTTTTAATGCCACCATGTGTTCCTATCCTGTTGCATAAACTAAAAAAGCAACTGTACATTGTTGAGATTGAACAAGTAGCTTTATGTACAGCAGGGATCTGTAATCAGATCATGATTGTATATACCCTTTGGGCTCTATTTATGCAGTCTAAGAGACACAGACACCAGCCATTTAGCTCTGATTTTCATCAGGGTGGACAGCTGAATCATATAATCTAAATCTAGGTTATCCTTTGTGCATAACAAGTCAAAATAAGGTTAGTCATGATTTATGAAGCATATAGGCTGGTTCTCAGCTCATTGTATAGATTGAAGTTTGTAAAAGTTGACAAAAAACATTTAGAGTCATAAAGAAGGGGGAAATTGCATAGTGAAAAAATGGAGCTCATTGTGTTTAGTGAAATGAGCCAGACTCAGAAAGATAAGGGTCACATGTGTTCCATCATATGAAGAATCTAGATTTAAGCAAACCACAAAGCAAGTGAGTAAAGGGGTTGTATTTGGAAAGAGAGGAAGAAAAAGAAGTAGATGCCAATGGGCAAGAGTAGGTAATGAGAAGTTGGATATGACCAATATATGTTACATCACTGAACGAAGATGAAGTAATAAAACCCATCATTATACAGTGAATACATGCTAATCTTAATAAAAAGGAGAGATAATGATTACTTTGAGGTTTAGTTAGACATTTGCATACTTGGGCATTAATTGTCAATCTGACAGAATCACATTCTCTTGTCAGATGGGCTTACTGGCATATCATTGTGGGATTGTTTTGATCATAATATTTGAAGTAAAAAGAAAACAAACAAAAAACTCAAAAATTGGATCCCACTATAGAAAGCAATACTCTGTGACTGGGATCCTAGAGCGTATATAATAGAGAAAAATTTTGTCAGCACCAAACAACCATTGTTCTCTAAGTTCCAGTTGTAAGTGTGATGTGATGATCTGCTTCTAGCTCCTGCCATCTTGTCTTTCCTGCCACTACGTACTGTACCTTGAATGGTGAGCTAAAATAAATCCATTTTCTTTTCAGTTGATTTTGTGAAAATATTTTGTTATACTAACAGGAAGTAACAGGAAGGGACAGACAGTAAGTTCATAAAGAGCAAAAATTAAGACCACTTTTACAGCTTGTATGGAGAATGAGCTAGGTTAAAAAGAATTCTTGAGGCTGAAGAGATAGTTCAGTGCTTCAGGATCTGTTCTGCTCTTGAAGAGGATTAAAGTTCAATTCCCAGCACTTATATCAAGTAGCTCACAACTGACTATAATTTCATCATGGTCGTTTAAATGAGAATAACCCCCATAGGTTTTATATATTTGAATAGTTGTTTTTCACTTGATAGGGTTGTTTTGGAAGGATTAGGATGCATGACTTTATTGTCACTAGGTGTGTCACTAGGTGTGAGACTGGAGGTTTCAAAAGCCCAGAACATTTCCAATTAGCATTGTCTGCCTCATGCTTACTGATAAGAATGCAAGCTCTCAGCTACTATCCCATCTTGATACTGGTCTACCTTTTGTCACATATTCTGCCATGATGGTCATAAACTATAACCCCCTGGAATTGTAAGCAAGCCTCTAATAAGCTTCTTCTATAAATTGCTTTGGTCATGGTGATTCTTCAAAGCAATGGATGAGTAACTAGCACAAACTCCAAGAGATCTAAAATCTATTTTAGCCCTCTTTGGGCACTGTACTTATATGTGCATACACATTACTCACACAGAAATACATAGTTTAAATATTAAGAACTATTCTTATTCATCTGAATAGGGCCAATAGATTCTAAGTTTTCAATCCATTTTTATTTTAATTAAATATAATTACATAATTTTCCAACTTTACTGCTACTAATTCTTTTCATACCCTCCTCTGTATCCTCTCAAATTTATGGTCCTTTTTTCTTTGATTATAATTGATACATTCATATGTAAATGCATAAATATATAAACATAACCTTTTGAGTTTATTAGTGTTGCTTATATGTACAGGGTTTCAGGGCTGACCACTGGTTATTGGATAATAATTTAGGGGGTCATCATCCAAAGACAAGACTAATTTTTCCTCTCAGCAGTCATTAATTATCTGTAGTCCTTTGTTTACTAGTGGGAGCCCTTTGAGATTTCCTTCTTTCCTCTTAGCATATCTATCAGTATTGTCACTGTTCAGATCTTGTTTATGCAGATATATTGTTACGTTATCAAGGGTGTAACTTCCATGTCATTTCTGGGAGACACAATTTCACACTGCCGACTTCCTGGTCCTCTGGATCTTAAGCCATTCTGCTCCCACTTCTATGATTTTCCTGAGCCTTTGTAATATGGGTTGTATTGTATATATATCTGTTGAGTGTGAGGACATCATGATCAACTGATCATGTTCTATACATTTTTTTGACCAGTTGTAGTTTCCTGTGAAGATCTCCATTTGCTGGAAAGAGATAATTCTTTGATGAGTAATGAGAGCTACACTCACCAAGCAGAGCGAGTTTGTGATCCCTAGGTCTAGGGATTCTTTGAAAGTTCTCTTTTTAGGCTGGAACAAGGTTGCAGAATTTAGTGAGTTGAGTAATAATATATTTGAATGTGATTATCCTTTATTTTCCACTTCTACCACTTGAAAAGAGATGTTTAAGTCTGAAGATTTCTTTTTAGAATATGTTTTCTTTATTGGGAAGAAGAGTGGCATGACTTTACTAATTCCAGTGAGAACATCGAACATCTAATATAGTTTTTCTTACATGTGGAATCAAACATAAAGCCCAACAGTGCTTACACTATTATTCTTTTAATATTTATTTAAGTTTTGTAGTAACAAGTTTTACTATATTACTTAAAATTACTTTAAAATGTAAATATATTTTGATCATGTTATCCCTTGCCCCAAGTACTCACAGATTTCCTCTTTCCTCCCAGTTCACCTAACTTTAAATTCTTTCTTTAAAAACAAAACAAAACAAAACAAAACAAAAACAAAACCGGTGTAGAATAGAAAAATACCTCCAAACCAAGAAAACTAAAATAACACACAAACAGTAAAATAATCAAGACATGATAAAAGAAACAAAATAGGTAACAAAAACCCACTCTATTGGAGAAAACTAATTTTCCCTCTCCCAAAAGATAAAAATGATAGTTTAGTGGTTAACTTTTACCCCAGTGCTACGTTTCCATTTATATTTTAAAAAGAAAGCCATGAAATATATGCAGAAGACCTGGTACAGGGCCTGTGCATACTTCTTCAGTTTCTGTGAGTTTCTATGAGCTTTGTTCATGTTGATTCAGAGGGCTTTGTTTTTGTGGTGTCCTCCATCCCCTCTGACTCTTACTTTCATTCTGCCTCTTCTTTTGCTGAGTTCTCTGAACTCTTTAGGGAAGGATTTGTTGGATCTAACCTCTAGTGTTAACCAATTTAGAGAGTGTTCCACAATTTCTCATCTCTGTGTCATTTCTGGCTATGAGTCTTTTCCCATGTGCTATAGGAAGAAGCTTCTCTCATGATGTCTGTACAAAGTATTGATTTATGAGTATAGCAGAATATCAGTAGAAGTCATTTTATCACTATATTTTTTTTCTTGTTTTAGACTAGTACTATTTGGTTTTACCTTAAGTTCCTGGGCTCTCTTGTCTCTTATTTTTGGCTACCCAAACAGTGCCAGGTATGGGTTTCATCTCATGGACTGGGCCTCAGCTCAAATCAGTTATTGGTTGGTTATTTGCCATAACCTTTGTGCCTCCATTGCCCTACATATCTTACTGGCAGGACACAATTGTAGATCAAAGGATTTGTATTCATGTGTAGCTACTATGTAAATTAGTGTGGAAGTTCCTAGGGAGATAGGAATCGATCTATCTCAAGATCCACCTATATCACCCTTTGGCATAAACCCGAAGGATACTCCACCTTATGACAGACATGCTTGCTTAAAAATGTTCATTGCAGCTCTAGTCATGATATCTTGTAACTTAGAACAACCTTGATGTCCCTAAAGATAAGCATGGGTAAAAATGTTGTGGGAAATTTTAAAAAAAGGATCTCGGCAACTCTCCTCGCTCCAGCTGCTCTTAGCCTACCAATTCTCTGTTGGGGTAGGACCAGACCAACAGGCTTTCTGTGCTCCTGCCACTGGCAATTCTCTAGCTAGCCCCCACAAGGACTGTTCATACCACGGTCAGCCACCATAACACCCATTTATCCGGTAAAATCAAAACTCTTAAAGCTTATAGTTAATGAGTCAGATTTAAATATCAATAAATTCTCAATCTACAAGATGCTCACACAATAATATCATCCAATAATAATGGTACAAGCTTCCCACCTAGATTATACAAACTATCCCAATATTCTAGCCTTTATGATATAGTAACTACCTGTGGCTGGTTAAAGCCAGGCTGGTTGACATTCTTCTCCTTCTTGGCCTTCCTTCTTTTTATTCCTGTCCCTACTTTCTCTCTCTCCCCTGCCACTCCTAGCTCTGCCTCCCTTTCCATGTCCAATCACAGGCCTCTTGCTCCATAATATTTTAGTGTGATTGGACAGGGGAAATCCTGTCAAAAGAAATTGTGTTTAATACTTAATTTTTAAATATATGTGTGGGTACATGCACATGAGTGCTGGTGCCTTCAGCAGCTGGAACGGGAGTTGGTTCTCCTGAATCTGGAGTTACAAGCCATCAACAGCTACTTCCTGTCTAGTATCCTGACATGGATACTAGAAACTAAACTCTGGGCCTATGCAAGTGCAACGTGCAATCTCAACTTCTGAGTCTCTCCACCACCATGCTTCTACTCTCAGTAGCAGTATTAATAACAACTGCATAATTCCTTGGCATAATATAGAGTAAGTAGTAGGGATTTGGGGAACCTAACTAAATGGGCACCAAATATATATCCAAAATAATTGTTTAAATGTTAATATCCTAATGTTTCCATCATCTTGCCTCCAAAATGATCAGTGTTGGAATACTGATCCAGACTGGTGACCGTCTAGGTGACTTGATTGTACACACATGTTTATGCCTGCATTTCCTCAGCATAATCTTATTCAAATAATATCTTAGGCATAACTCCAACACTTTGAACAGAACAACAACAGCAAAAACTGTTCTGAAACCATCTCCAGTTTATAAAACCCAATGAAACTACTTGTCAGCTCTTAGGTTGATTGGAACCCAGTCAAAAATACACTGTTGGGATTTAAGGCTCTCCATCATTCTGATCTTCACGATCCTTTGACTTTGCAATTTGAGTCAACAGGTCCAAATCATCCAATTAAAATAAACCTTATCTTTATTCACCAGGATGAGAGAAGCTATTGACTTATATAGTGGTGCCCAGCAGAGGGAAGATTTGTCTATACTATTTATTATCTACTACAATAAACACTCAATGTCAGAAATAATGAGTTGTTGCAGGACTGTTTAAAAATGATCAGAGCTCTATGTTTAATCAACCACACACTGTGCTAAAAATGATTTTTCCCATTAAGAATGGACATCAAGAGATAAAGTCTATCAGGAAGAAAGGCAGCTAAAAAGTTACTAAATTACTGGTGTATGTGCATGTGTATAATATGTGTTAGTATAGATGCCTGAAGTTTTTATTGCAATGAGTTTGCAGGGATCGCATTACTTATAAGTGGTAGCACTAGGCATGAGTTATGCTGGTCTTCCCAAGTAAGTGGCAATAAAATTTTTATAGCATCCCACACCATCACCACATATTTTATTTAAATCACTTATTTTCTTTGGATTTTGGTATCTTTAATCCATCTCTATTTTTCCTCTTCTCATTTACATTATCCAATATAGAAATATGGCTCTTTTGCAGTGGGTGGGGCCAAGTGCTCTTGAACCAGACAGAGTAGAATCAATTTATGTTCCAGTTAGAAATTTATGCTTTGTTGTATGAAGTTGACAGTATACCTCCTGGTCATTGTGGTCAAATATAGATTAAGACAGATACATTATAAGCCATAATTTATAAGAATAAATGGAAAAGGCATCTGAAACACTGGAATAAGAATAAACATATTCAGTACTAACTCTTTATACTACCTATGGATGTATAGTTGTACTAGTGAGCATATTCTACTAGTCCTCTAGGATGGAAAATAAATTTGGCTATTTGTCTCCCATCTTCCAGCTATACATTAGTATACAGTGTGCTAGTCTCATTTAATTTCATCAGTACTAATTTCTCTACCTCAATATAAAAGCTGAATTTATTGGAATGATGGATATGCCAATAAATTTTGTATCCATTTCTTTGAGCCACTGTGTACCCACAAATCTGGCCAAACGTGGTTATGATTCCTTCTGTGGCAATATTAGATGAGATTAACATGTAAATTGGTAAAGTAGACTGCTCTTCATACCATAGGTGAGTTTCATCTAATCAGAGGAAAGCTGGAATCTAACAAAAGACTGACTCTAAGCAAAAATTATTCCTGCTTCATGGCCTTGAAACTGAGACCTCATCTTTTTGCTGCCTTTGAACTTTTTGCTACTGAGTGGAGTATTAGCTCCATTCAGTTCTTGAGTCTGCTAGAAGATGTTGCATTTGTTTTCTTGTTTTCTTTTTCCTCAGGCCTTTCACTATGCATACAAACTAATCACTTCCTTTAGTGCTTGCAGCTTTCTGAATTACCTTAGAGATTTTATGACTTGACAGTTTCTACAACTACCCAAGCCAATTCCTTATAAGTTTACATTTGTATGTGAATATATACATATATGTAATTATAAATATATACATGTAAAGTTTTTTTAAATCCATATAACACATACAAACATACTGTTTGTTTTGTTTCTCTGTAGAACCCTATTATTAAAAGATAGTTTTAAAGAAAATATCACAAATGTCCTGGCAGAATTTTCATAGTCACTTTCTCAAAGGCATACTTGTTTATATCTGGCACAAAATGGGAGAACATAAATGAGGTTGATACTCTATTTTCTTAATATATCCCATTATTGAACATTATTTACATTTTTTACTAAAATATGTTAATCATTTTCCATAACTAATCATATTGTTTTTGTGAGCTAAGTGTGCTTCCTGTTATTTGCAATATTTGTGCCACAAATTGAGCCTGTAAGTTGGTCTTTTTTGAGGCAGTAAAATTATATATTAGCAATATTCTTTGAGTTTAATCATTATCTTTTCCCATTTCACATATATACCTATCCAAATAACACTAACTGTTCAACATTGAACAAAGCTTAATTTTATATGTAAATAATATATTTATTAATATAAATAATTAAAATTATATTATTAATAAATAATATAAATACAAAATGTCTATGAAATCTTTCAGATTTCCTCTATTAACAGTTCCTGCTAAGATATATTTCAAAAATGTTCTTAAAATATTACCAATCTCTAATATGAGTTTTTGAAATATCCTGATCCTTTTTTTTTCCTTCATGTCCAGTCATTGTTCTGCTTTTAAAAGAAGGAACTTTCCCTGGGTCATGATGACTTATTTAAAAATAATTGTACCAAGAATGTGTTATACAGGCCACAAAAGTGATAACATTAGCTCTTCCAGGCTACTGAACATCCCATTCCTACTTTTAATGATTCATATGTTTTCCAAATCTTTATACAATTAATATTACTTAGTAGTTATAGAAATGTTCATAACATATTCACACAAGGAGATGAAATATTTTTTAATGGCTGTAATATAAAACTCCAGGCAAATGAGTTTCTCAGATAGTACTACTCTCTGCACCAAGGTAGTAGATATTTTCCAATTGTGCACATTAAAATTTTGACTGTGCATACAACCTTTAATGTATGCTTCACTAGCTACTGGAGAATGGGAAAGTCATTACTAATTGAAATGCCTTAATGACATGAGAGCTTTAAAAGTTGAATGAATCTAAGAGAAGTGCTGTGAAGTAGATATTTGATTCCAGTTATGTATAGTACATTCTGGAAGTAAACCCTTTATGACAGTTATATCATTGTCAAATTGCTAAACCTTGCATTTTGTAGTAATTTGACTCTCTTAACAAATATCATCTCAATTAATTCATGAAAAGAAAAATGACATAGAATATGAGTATAGAGAAAATACCACTTTATAGTCATTTGCTACAGAAATTACTGAAAGATATGTGAAAATAACTGACTTTTACCCCAATACCCCAATATGATATTGCTTTCATGTCATAAACTTGAAAAAATAATGAACATGTTCTAAACTAGAGCTGAATTATTAAAGCCAAATCTAATTGAAGAGTCAAATGTAGTCATTGTTACTTTGGTAATTTGGGCTTTTGTGAAATACTCTTGTAATTTTGGTTAATTTTTATATTTATAAATATAAAAATTGATATTGATATTTGATAGATGACAATGTTTTATTTAATATGTTTAAGTTGATAAGCTTTTGTTTTGGTTAGTTGATAACAATGCCATCTTTGTCAACATTTTTTGACTTTATGAGTGATAGAAAATACTGAAAATTAATTTGAAGAAAATGAAAACATAGATATGTTTTACATATCTTAATGAACTTTTCTGTTACTCATTAATATACCATGTATTAGACAGTTGGAAAAATAATCCTGAGCTTCCTCTGACACTTTTGTTTGGGGAAGAGATATGTAGGAAAGTTAGGATAGAGCTTGAAGTGTGTGATATGTAATTTTTAGTTCTATTTCTCATTATTTTCCACATATATATATATATATATATATATAAAATTTAATAATGTATAATCATCATCCTCCAAAAGTTAACATCAAATTTTTGAAACCTCAAAGTCTGGCTCCACTGGCACAACTATTTTCAATAAGACCCTAATTTTTATCCTTCCCAAACATACCAACTGGGAATCAAATATTCAAATAAAAGACTATAGGGGCCATGCTTACATATTTCACTACACTGAGGAAATATATGTTTAAGTAGTGGGTATCCCATCTTCTGAGATGAAGCAAACATTTTGCAATATACTCTACTGGGTTGTAAACACAAGAACATCATATTTACAGGAAGATTTCAGATTACGATCCTAGATGAGGTATATCATAAAGTAATGGAGAGTCCCTCAGAATTGAATGTTGTATTGGTACAAAGAAACTCAAGTGACTATGATCAAAGATTCCCTTAGGTATGAAGATAGGGAAAGTCTAGCAATGAGGAACTAGACTTAAACTTTCTTCTCTAAGGATAGATTGGTTACAAAACAAGGCCTGAATAAAAGTGGCTCAAATTAGGGTAACAATAAAGTAATAAGACAAGACTGTCACTTGTAGTAGTAGCTTTATCATTAGGGGACAGATAATGAATAAAAGCAAAAGTACATGCTTTCTATATAGCTTATAGTCAATGATTACTTAATGGTTGCTGTATTTATCTGCACCATGGAGTTAAGGCCGTTCCAAAGCTCTCTACATCCAAATCCTGCCCAGAGAGAGCTGGTCTCTCAAGAACACTCTCACTACAAAAAGTTCACAGGTGAGACCACCATTTTTGATCAAATAACTGGCCAAAGAGGGACCTGCCAGGATCCCACAGGGCAAAGGAACCAGGGAATAGCCAGGGACAGGATACTTCCAGTTTCCATCAGTGACTGTAGGCAAACCCTGTAACATAGCTCTCTGCATTCAAATCTCATGCAGAAAGAACTAGTCTCCCAGGAGTATTGTTACCTAACATCACAGGCTCACAGGAGGGACAAATTCCAGTCAGAGACAGGAAGAACAACTAATACCAAAGATAACTAGATGTCAAGAGGACAAGCACAAGAGTACCTAAGCAAAAGAAACCAAGGCTACTTGGCATCACCAGAACCCAGTTCTCCCAACACAGCAAGTCCTGAATGCGCCAACACACCAGAAAAGCAAGATTCAGATTTAAAATCACATCTCATGATGATGATAGAGGACTTTAAAAAATAAATATCATAAAGAAATATTGGAGAACACAGGTAAATAGCTTGAAGCCCTTAAAGAAGAAACAACAACAACAACAAAATCCCTTAAAGAGTTACAGAAAAACACAACCAAACAAGTGAACTAATTGAACAAAACCACCCAGGATCTAAAAATGGAAATAGAACCAATAAAGAAATCACAAAGGGAGACATGCTTGGAGGTAGAAAACATAGGGAAGAGATCAAGAGTCATAGATGCAAGAATCACCAACAGAATACAAGAGATACAAGAGAAAATCTCAGGGGCAGAAGAGACCATAGAAAACATTGACACAACAGTCAAAGAAAATGCAAAAAGCAAAAAGATCTTAACCCAAAACATGCAGGAAATCCAGAACACAATAAGAAGATCAAACCTCAGGATAATAGGTATAGAATAGAGCAAAGATTCCCAATTTAAAGGCACAATAAATATCTTCAACAAAATCATAGGAGAAAACTTCCCTAACCTAAAGAAAGAGATGCCCATGGACACACAAGAAGCCTACAGAACTCCAAATAGACTGGACCAAAAATGAAATTCCTCCCGTCACATAATAATCAAAACACCAAATACACTATACAAAGAAAGAATATTAAAAGCAGTAAGGGAAAAAGGTCAAGTAACATATAAAGGCAGACCTATCAGAATTATACCAGACTTCTATGAAAGCTAGAAGATCCTGAGCAGATGTTATACAGACCCTAAGAGAACATAAACGCCAGCCCAGTCTACTTTGCCTAGCAAAACTTTCAATTACTATATATGGAGAAACCAGGATATTCTATGACAAAAACAAATTTACACAATATATTTCCACAAATCCAGCCTTATGAAGAATAATAGATGGAAAACTCCAATATAAGGAGGGAAAATAAACCCTAGAAAAAGCAAGAAAGAAATCTTCTTTCAACAAACTCAAAAGAAGGTAGCCACACAAATATAATTCCAAAAGTCTAACAGCAAAAATAACAGGAAGCAAAAATCACTTTTCCTTAATATCTCTTAAAAACAATCACTCTTCCTTAATATATCTTAATATCAGTGGACACGATTCCCCAATAAAAAGACACAGACTAACAGACTGGATATGTAAACAGGACCCAATATTTTACTGCATGCAGGAAGTCCACCTCAGTGACAAAGAGAGACACTATCTCAGAGTAAAAAGGTAGAAAACAATTTTCTAAGCAAATGGTCCCAAGAAACAAGATGGAGTATCCATTCTAATATCAAATAAAATTGACTTTCAACTTAAAGTTATCATAAAAGTTAAAGAGGGATGCTTCATACTTGCCAAAGGAAAAATCTACCAAGATGAACTCATAATTCTGAAAATCTATGTTCTAAATGAAAGGGATCCCACATTCAAAAAAAAAAAAAAAAAAAAAAAAAAAAAGAAAAAAAAGAAAGAAAACTTTAAGAAAGCTCAAAACATACATAATAGTGGAAGGTTTCATCACCCACTCTCATCAATGGACAGATTATGGAAACATAAACTAAACAGAGACACAGTGAAACTGATACAAGTTATGATCCAAATGGATTTAACAGATGTCTATAGAACATGTCATCCTAAAAGAAAAGAATATACCTTCTTCTCAGAACCTCATGGTACCTTCTCCAAAATTGACCATATAATAGGTCACAAAACAGGCCTCAACAAATACAAGAAGATCAAAACAATTCTGTGTCCTAACAGATGACCAGGGAATAAGCCTGGTCTTTGACAGCAACAAAAACAACAGAAATCCCACCTATATATGGAAGTTGAACAATACTCTACTCAATGATAACTTGGTCAAAGAAGAAACAAAGAAAGAAATTAAAGACTTTTTAGAATTTAATTAAATGAAGGTACACTATAACAAAACTTATGGGATACAATGAAAGCAGTGCTAAGAGGAAAACTCATATCTCTGAGTGCCTACAAAAATAAACTGGAGAGCGCATACACTAGAATCTTGATAGAACATTTGAAAGCTCTAGAACAAAAAGAAGCAAATACACCCACGAGGAGTAGTCAGCAGAAAATAATCAAACTTGAGGCTGAAATCAAACAAGTACTAACAAAAAGAACTGCACAAATAATCTAAAAATCTAGTAGCTGAATCTTTGAGAAAAACAACAACATAGAAAAAAAACTTAGCTAGACTAACTAGAGGGCACAAAGACGATATCCTAATTAACAATATTAAAAATGAAAAGGGAGACATAAGAACAGAAATCAAGGAAATTTGAAAAATCATCAGATCCTACTACAATAGCCTATACTCAACAAACTGGAAAATCTGGATGAAATAGACAATTTTCTAGACAGATACCAGGTACCAAAGTTAAATCAAGATCAGATCAATGACCTAAACAGTCCCATATCTGCTAATGCAATAGAAAGAGTCATCAATAGTCTCCCAACCAAAAAAAGCCACGACCAGATGGGTTTAGTGCAGAGTTCTATCAGACCTTCAAAAAGACCTAATACCAATACTCCTCAAACTATTACACAAAGTATAAACAGAAGGTACTCTACCCAATTCCTTCTTTGAACCCACAATTATGCTTAGACCTATACCACACAAAGATGCTACAAAGAAAGAGAACTTCAGACTAATTTCAGTTATGAATATAATTGCAAAAATATTGAATAAAACTCTCAAAAACCATCTAAGGACACAAGAGAATGATCATTCACAGTGATCAAATAAGGTTCATCCCACGGATGCAGTGACGGTTCAATATAAAAAAATCCATCAATGTAGTCCACTATATAAACAAACTCAAAGGGAAAAAAAACATGATCATCTCATTATGTGCTGAAGAAGCATTTGACAAAATCCAACACACTTTCATGATGAAAGTCTTGGAAAAATCAGGAAGTCAAGGTCCATACCTAAACATAGTAAAAGCAATGTACAGCAAACCAGTAGATAACATCAAACTAAATGGAGAAAATCTTGAAGCAATCCCACTAAATTTAGTGACTAGAAAATGTTGCCCTCTCTCTCCCTTCTTATTCCATATAGTACTTGAAGTTCTAGCTAGACCAATTAAACAACAAAAGGAGGTCAAAGGGATATAAATTGGAAAGGAAGAAATCATAATATCACTATTTGTAGATGATAGGATAGTATATTTAAGTGACCTCAAAAATTCCACCAGAGAACTTCTAAATCTGATAAACAACTTAAGCAAAGTTTCTGGATATAAAATTAACTCCAACAAATCAGTAGCATTTCTCTACCCAGAGGATAAAAAGTCTGAGAAAGAAAATCAAATGATATCATTCACAGTAGTCACAAACAATATTACATACCTTAGTGTGACTCTAACAAAGCAAGTGAAAGATCTGAATGACAAGAACTTCAAGCCTCTGAAGTATCTGAAATTGAAGAAGATCTCAGAAGATGGAAAAATTTCCCATGCTCATGGATTGGCAAGGATTAACATAGTAAAAATGGCCATCTTGCTGAAAGCAATTTACAGATTCAGTGCAATTCCCATCAAAATTCCAAATCAATTCTTCATATAGTTAGAAAGAGCAATTTGAAAATTCATCTGGAATGACCAAAAACCCAGAATAGTGAAAACTACTCTCAACAATAAAAGATCTTCTGGTGGAATCACCATCCCTGATCTCAAGCTACACTACAGAGCAATCATGATAAAAACTGCATGGTATTGTTACAGTGTTAGGCAGATAGATCAATGGAATAGAATTGAAGACCCAGAAATAAACCCCCATTCTTATGGTCACTTGACAAAGGAGCTAAAACCATCTAGTAGAAATAAAGACAGTATTTTTAACAAATGGTGCTGGCTCAACTGGCAATTAGCAAATAGAAGAATGCAAATCTATCCATTCCTATCTCCTTGTACAAAGCTCAAGTCCAAGTGGATCAAGGATCTCCACATAAAACCAGATATACTGAAACTAATAGAAAAGAAAGGGAGGAAAAGCCTAGAAGATATGGACACAGGGGAAATTTTCCTGATGAGTACAACTATGGCTTTTGCTCTAACATCAAGAATTTACAAATGGTACCTCATAAAATTGCAAAGCTTTGGTAGACAAGGGACACTGTCAATAGGACAAAGCAGCAACCAACTGATTGGGAGAATACCTTTACCAATCCTATATCTGATAGAGGGCTAATGTCCAATATATACAAAGAACTCAAGAAGTTAGACTCCAGAGAACCAAATAACCCTATAAAAAATGTCGTAGAGAGCTAAACAAAGAATTCTCAACTGAAGAATATTTAATGACCAAGATGAATCTAAAGAAATGTTCAACATATTTAGTCATCAGCGGAATTGCAAATCAAAACATTCCACCTCACACCAGTCAGAATGGATATTATCAAAAACTCAGGTGATGGCAGATGCTGGCAAGGATGTCAAGGAAGAGGAACACTCCTCCAATTTTAGTGGGATTCCAAACTGGTACAACCACTCTGGAAATCAGTCTGGAGGTTCTTCAGAAAATTGAACATAATACAACATGAGGAACCAGCTATATCACTCCTAGGCATATTACCCAGCAGATGCTCGAACATGTAATAAGGACACATGCTCCACTATGTTCATAGCAACCTTATGTATAATAGCCAGAAACTGGAAACAACCCAGATGTCCCTAAACAGATGAATGGATACAGAAAATGTGGTTACATCTACACCATGGAGTACTACTCAGCTATTAAAAATAATGACTTCATGAAATTCTTAGGGAAATAAATGGATCTGCAGAATATCATCCTGAGTAAGGTAACCCAACCACAAAAGAACACATATGGTATACAATCACTGATAAGTGGATATTAGCCTAAAAGCTCAGAATCCCTGAGATACAATTCACAGATCACATGAAGCTAAAGAATAAGGAAGACAAAAATATGGATTCTTCAGTCATTTGTAGAAGTGGGAACAAATTATGAGAGATTAAAGGTAAGAGGAACATGGGAGGAAGAGAAGAGAGGCAAGGGAAAAAGGGGAGCAGGATTAGGTATTGGAGGAGACAGGAATGATATATATTGTTTAAGGAATTTGAGCAGAGGTATGAAACAATGAGGGATGGGGAACTAGGTATAACAACCAGCAAGTCCTCAGTGCCAGGAAAACATGAGGCTGACAAGACCCAACAGGGATGAAATTAGCTGAAATGCACAACAGAGGGGAGGGATAATCTTTCTAGACCATATCCAGAGGTTAGGTAAGGCCCCCAGTTGAGGGATGGGGCCACCCATTCATCTCCAAATTTTTAACTTAGAATTTCTCCTGTCTAAAGGAAATATGAGGACAAACTGTGGAGCAGAGACTGAAGGAAAGGTCATCCAGAGATTGCCCCACCTGGGGATCCATCCCATATGTAGACACCAAACCCAGACACTATTGCAGATGCCAAGAAGTGCTTGCTGACAGCAGCCTGGTATAGCTGTTTCCTGAGAGGCTCTGCCAGAACCTGACAAATACAGAGGAGGGTGCTCATGGCCAACCATTGGACTGAGCATGGGGTCCTCAGTGGAGGAGTTAAAGGACTAAAGGAACTAAACGGTTTTGCAACCCCATAGGAAGAACTACTAATATCAACCAACCAGATCCCCCAGAACTCCCTGGTACTAAACCACCAATCAAAGAGTACACATGGCTCCAGCGGCATACTTAGCAGATGATGGCATTTTCTGGCATCAAGGGGAAGAGATGCCCTTGGTCCAGTGAAGGGTCAATTCCCTAGTGTATGCGAATGCCAAAGCAGTGAGGTGGAAATAGGTAGGTGGGTGGGGGAGCACCCTCATAGAAGCATGGAGAGGAAGTATTGGGTAGAGGGTTTCTGGAGGGGACACCAGGAAAGGGAATGACATTTGAAATGTGAATAAATATAATATAAATATAATAAAATATAATAAAAATAGTTGATATATTATATATGATCCATCTATAAATGAAGAGTAATTATGTATTATTTGGGTGAATAGTTGTTATAAATTGATTTTTAATTGAATATTTTATTTTTTTACATTTCAAATGTTATCCCCTTTCCCAGTTTCCCCTCTGCAACCCCCCATCCCATACCCCCCTTAACCTGCTTCTATGAGAGTGCTCTCCCACCTACCCTCCCAGTCCTGCTGCACCACCCCAGCATTCCTCTACACTGAGGCATTGAGCCTACATAGTTTCTTTTTTTTTTAAAGAAACAAATTTTGTGACATTTGACATCAGGAAGAACTGCCAGTAAAAAAATTAAAAAAACAAAACAACAACAACAAAAAAACAGTCTGTGGTTGGGATCAGTGGTGTCCAATACTTCTACTATTCTCTGCTTCTTGACTTTTTTATGATTTTCTACCTCCTAAATAATTAAATTATTTCTAAATAACTAATATTATATTTCAGAGTAATAATTCTTTGGAAGATCTATGGTGGTAAGTTCTTCAGAAAATGCAGCCTGTAAAGCATGGGAAGATTGTTTAGTCAAAATAATTGCCAAATAAACATGCAGACCTGAGTTTGATGCACAGAACTTATACTAAAATGTTGGGCATGCTGCCATGGACTTATAAGCCATGAGCTAAGGAGGTAGGAACTGGTTATTTCCATCAGTTCTAGCTCCCTATCCAGTCGAGTCTACTCAGTGGCCCCCAGTTTACTAACACTTAAAAATGGTAGATGATTCCAGAGAAGAAATGATACCCAAATATGTTCTCTGCCATACACATGAAGTACCATGCACATGCTATACACATATACTAGCATTCACACACACCCATACCCATACATACACATACAAACATATATACTAAATCAATCTTTGTTTGTTTGTTCAATCAAGAGAAATCTGAGGATATAGTTCAGTTCATAAAGCACTTAACTTGCAGGTATAAGGACATGAGTATGATCCCTGGAACCCATGAAAAGAAAACTAGGTTTGGTGGTATGTGCTTCTAGTCCCAAAATGATACCCCAAGTTGCTATACATCTGCATCTGTATCTGAATACACATGCGTACACCCCATATGCATGTATACATGTACACATAGTCAAACAAACACATACAGACACAAAAATGGGAATAAGAGGCTAACCTATAATTAACATTTTCTGACTGACAAAATCAATCAATCAATCATCAATCAATCAGGAAATCACCAATTTTGATGAGGTTGTAGAAAAAAGTGAATGTTTGCAAAAAGGTCATGGGAATGTACTATTATGGTAAAATGTATGGTCTTATGACCATTGTGTAAAACAATATAGACTTTTTACACAAAAACTATACACAAACTTCCATGTGATCCACCAATTCCATTTGAGGGGGTATATCCACAAGAAATTAATGTTCCTATTATGGGAAATAAATATTCTCAGTGTTACATAGAAAAACCACAAATAAAGAGAAAAGAATTGAGCAAGGCAAAAAAATTTTTTTCCCAATAATGGTGGTACACCATGGCGCTAGCTAGAACAACAATTAACCCAGTTTTGGAAGGTTCCTAACTTTTCACTCTTGTGCATGTGGTGACTGTGTTATTTTCCCCTTGGCTGGGACCCTACCTTATATTCTTTCATGATTTGCTAGTTTTAAAAGAAGTGATACAAAGGAGCTGAAGGAAAGGGAGGTGAGGGGAGGTCACCTGCCACAGGCCATCAAGTTGTAAGAGCAAAACGTTTATCTGGTCAGAGAGAGTGAAAGATTTCATAGAATTTTTGAAGGTGTGACTAGAAAGATGGCATAGTAGTTAAAAGCTGTTCTTATACAGGACCTGTGTTTAATTACATGCACCCACAGAGTAGATCGCAATTATCTTTAACTATTGGTCCAGGGGATCCAATGTCATCTTCTGGATTCTCTGGACATCAGGCCCAAATGTGGTATACATAAATACACTGACACACTTAAAATTATTTATTTATTTATTTATTTATTTATTTATTTATT
>NC_045030.1:50665954-50666569 GCF_008632895.1 Mastomys coucha | reverse complement strand
AGCCATGTAGCTTCGAATCTTCTTCCCAAGCTTGGGGTGAGCGATGAACGCCAGACGGCTGAGTTTGCTGCTGGCACCCTTTGGCATCTTGGGCTTGACGACCTGAGGCTTCACCAGGGCCTTGATAGCCTCTGCGCATGCACTCACTGCCTTTGCGTTGTTGGCCTGCATCTTCTTCAGGCCTTTCTTGTGCTTCTTGGCAAAGCGCATATTCCTCAGGAACTTGGGGTCAACCCCCTTTAGAGACTCGTATCTTTGTGACCGGGGTTTCTTGATGCCATTTCTGCGCCATTTGCGGGACTGATTGTGTGTGGTGTGGTTCTTGGACTTGGCCATGTCTGCACGGTAAGCTGCGGCTCCCGCAGCGCCTGGGACCGGAAGGCTGTCAAAAAATTACTTAATAGGAAAGTTCTTTTTTTGTTATTACTTCAATTATATTTTCTTTATTTACATTTCAAAAGTTATCTGCTTTCCTGGTTTCCCCTCTGAACAAAAACCCTATTCCATCCCTCCTCCCACTGCTCACCAACCCACCATTTCCTGCTTCCTGGCCATGGCATTCTCTTACACTGGGGCATAGAGCCTTCACAGGACCAAGGCCTCTCCTCCCATTGA
>NC_045030.1:50661169-50663864 GCF_008632895.1 Mastomys coucha | reverse complement strand
CCTGTCAGCCAGCAGTTGCTGGCATTCACAATAGTGTCTAGATTTGATGATTAAATATGGGATGGATCCCCAGGTAGGGTCGCTCTGGATTGTCCTTCCTTAGTATCTGCTCCACACTTTGCCTCTGTAACTCCTTCCATGGGTATTTTGTTTCCCCTTCTAAGAAGAACCAAAGTATCCACACTTGGGCCTTCCTTCTTGAGCTTCATGTGGTCTGTGTATCTTTGGTATTCAGATCTTCTGGGCTAATATCCATTAATCAGTGAGTGCATACCATGTGTGTTACCTCACTTAGGATGAAATTTTTCAGTTCTATCCATTTGCCTAAGAATTTCATAAATTCATTGTTTTTAGTAGCTGAGAAGTACTTCATTGTGTCAATGTACCACATTTTCTGTATCCATTCCTCGGTTGAGGACATCTAGGTTCTTTCCAGCCTCTGGCTATTATAAATAAGGCTGCTATGAACATGATGGAGCATGTTTCCTTATTACATGTTGGAGCATCTTCTGGGTATATGCCCAGGAGTGGTATAGCTGGGACATCAGGTAGTACTATGTCCAATTTTCTGAGGACCAGCCAAACTGATTTCCAGAGTGGTTGTACCAGCTTGCAATTCCACCAGCAGTGAAGGAGTGTTCCTCTTTCTCCACAACCTCTCCAGCATCTGCTGTCACCTGAGTTTTTTATCTTAACCATTCTGACTGATGAGTCGTGGAAACTCAGGGTTGTTTTGACTTGCACTTCCCTGATGACTAAGGATGTTGAACATTTCTTTAGGTGCTTCTCAGCCATTCAGTATTCCTCAGTTGAGAATTCTTTGTTTTAGAACTGATCCCCATTTTTAATAGGGCTATTTGGTTCTCTGTAGTCTAACTTCTTATATTCTTTGTATATATTGCATATTAGACCTCTATCAGACATAGGATTGGCAAAGATCTTTTCCCAATCTGTTGGTTTCCATTTTGTCCTATTGAAAGGTTTATTTGCCTTACAGAAGCTTTGCAATTTTATGAGGTCCCATTTGTCAATTCTTGATCTTAGGGCATAAGCTATTGGTGTTCTGTTCATGAAATTTTCCCCTGTGCCCATGTGCTTGAGGCTCTTCCCCACTTTATTTTCTATTACTTTCAGTGTATCTTGTTTCATGTACAGGTCCTTGATCCACTTAGACTTGAGGTTTGTACAAGGATATAAGAATGGATCAATGTGCATTCTTCTACAAGCTAACCACCAGTTCAACGAGCACCATTTGTTGAAAATGCTGTCTTTTTTTCCACTGGATGGTTTTAGCTCCTTTGTCAAAGATCTTGTGACCATAGGTTTGTGGCTTCATTTCTGAGTCTTCAATTTATTCCACTGGTCTACCTGCCTGTCATTGTATCAATGCTATGCAGTTTTTATCACAATTGCTCTGTAGTACAGCTTGAGGTCAGGGATGGTGAGGAAAGTCCTTAATATTGTGATTTTAAGCATTTGTTCCCACATTGTTGGCTCCTAGCAGAAAGATTGAGAGTTCAAACAGCCACTATTCTCTGAAGAAACCATGATGGCTAAAATGATATAAAAGTCAGTAGAAAAACAGAAGATTTATCAAAATATAGTTGCAAATGCCAACTCAAAAACTTACTGAACTTAAAAAATGAAGGAGAACAATGAAGTAGTAGTTTCCCTCTTTCCCAAAAGAGTTGATGTTTTGTTAGTACATGATAACTGAGGGTCTTTCTCCAAAGCCTATTCATGTATGATGTCAAAGTACAGAAGAAACTAAGGTCCCATACTTCAATGGCCAGTGGAAGAGAGGGACTAGAGAGTATAGTATTTGCTTTCATGTCTTCAGACCTACTGTCCAGTTGGTTATAGAGTTGTACATATAATTTGCAAGCAAAATCTTTGAACCCTAAATGAATGTCTCCTGATGTAAGATAGTGTCTTTAAAAAAATTATGCTTGTATGTGCAATCCCCTCTTTGTGATAGCTTTTCTCCATCTTTCTAGCTGAAATCAGTCTCTTTAATAAAGAATGCATCTTAAACTCTATGGTATGAGTGCGTAAATGTGTATGTGTATGTGTTCCTTTGTAACAATATGTCCTAAAAGGAATGAATGGCCATGTGTTGAATGTTTGTTTGCTAGCCTGAAGGTGGATCTTTAGTAAAAAAAAGTTTAGTCCTTGGGTGGGTTCCCTTAAAGCAAATTAGGAGAACTTGATCTCCTCCACTCTATCTTTGCTTCCTAGCTGCCCTGAGCCAAGAATCTCTGCTCCTCTATTCTCTCTCTGCAAGGACATTCTGCTTTTGCCACAGGCCCAGAAAAAATGGAGCCAAGAAACCATACCCTGAAACTTTGAGAGAAAATCAATCTTTTGTACATAAGTTGATTACCTAAGATACTTTTCCACATAGGCAAAAAAACTAGTTAGTGGAAGATTATTTTGCATAAGCATGCCCAGTTTTCCCAGCCTCATTTATTGAAGAAACTGTCTTTACTCATTAAGGATTAGTAGTAAGTTTGTCAAAGATTAATTGACCACATTTGTGTAGGTTAATTTCTAGGTTGTTTATTATATCTCACAGATCTATACATCTGTGAACATGTACATGCCATATAGTTTTAATCAATATGATCCTATGATGTGATTTGAAGAAAGATGAGACATCTCCATTTTCATTTCTCTCTCTCTCTCTCTCTCTCTT
>NC_045030.1:50657495-50660208 GCF_008632895.1 Mastomys coucha | reverse complement strand
CAGAGAAACCCTGTCTTGAAAAAAAAAAAACACAAAAAACAAAAGAAAACAAAAAAATTACATTGAATTTCTTGTGTGCTTGTTTTCAAGGAAAGAGACAGAAAAAGCATATGGAGTTGGGTAGGTAGGAAGTAGGGAAGATTTGGGAATAGTTGCAGGGAGCCATGATAAGAATATATTATATGGAAAAAGTTATTTTCAACAACAACAATACATACACACATTCACAGAGAGAGTGGGAGAGGGGATTGAGTCTGTAATAACACCCAGAAAACATAACATAAAGATTCTTTTTCTGAATATACTGATACATTGCTGGAGAAAGATGCCCATGATGCTCATATAATACAGACATTGAATTAACCCATAAGTATATTTTGTAGGTCATTCTCTTTCTCTGGCTATATATGCTACTGACATACATTGGGGAATGAGTCTCTTTGAATTGTTTTTGGTCATGTGTGGTATTTGATACATGAACTTTTTTCTATGTCAACTGTTACATTTAACATATTCTACGATTTTCATTTAAAGGTAAACCCATTTGCTTCTTCCACAATAAGTATAAGTTGTAATATCTAGTTATCCATATTTGATTCATTTAAATAATTACTATGATCTTTCATTACTTTGTCTGATCTTCATTATCCCTTTCTCATTCTAACCATAGAATCTTTCATTCCTAATTTTCTAGTTTTAACTTTTTCATGTTTTCTTATTATAAACACTTATTCCTCTATCTTTTCCTTTTAGAACTGCTTTTCTTGTATGTCAAAAGTCATTGATTTGTTGTTCCCATATTTGTTTGTCTCAGGTTATTTTATCATTCAATTTTGATTTCCTCTTTGATCTATTATTTTTTTTACAAGTTTATTATTTCCATATATTTGTGAATTTTCTTATATTTTGTTTGAGTAGCCAATGAATTCCAGGAATCTGACCTATCTCTAAACGTTCATCCTCTCCTGTGGTTCCAGATGGCTGAACCATGACAGTTTGTCTTATGTGGGTGATAAGTATGCAAACTCAGATCCTTAAACATATACAGTGTAAATGTAACTTTAATTCGCTTACTGCCTCCATCTGCTAACCTAGGCCTAGTCTTGGAAGCGTCTAGCCTCTGTACAACCTAATATAGGCCTAGAATTGTTTCAGCCTCTGAGACTTATTGTTGAATAAGCTCACTCTTTCCAGTTCTTTCTGAGCTCTGCCTGGGTGGTTCAACTCAGCGATTCTGGCTCAAACTCCTTTCCAAGCTGACTGATTCAATCTGGCTTCTCTCAGTTTTTCACTGAAATTCTCTGCCTAGCCTCAAACTTACACTGGCAATTCATTCTAATCTTCTGTCTCTTTCTTATTCTTTGGCTTCAAAGGCCTCTGATGCACAAATGGAATGGAACTGAATTCAATTCCACTGTAGTGCCTCCTGTGCTGACTGACTGAACTGAACTGAACTGACTGAACATAACTGACTCACTCTCTCTTCTTTCACTGCTCTTAATAGCTTCCCTTCCCTTTCTATTTTCTTAAGAGTTGGGTGTACTCTATCTCTGACTCATTATGCCAAATCTTTTTATAATTCATCAATTAGTCTGCTCCTCAGTTAGATGTTACCCTTAAATATGGCAGCTGCATTTCACCAACTAACTTTATTTATATTGTTTGGGAATAAAGATGTGTACTAAAGATATTTGTCCATTCCAGCTCCATCACATAGACCTAGAAGGTCTTTGGGTATGATCTCTTGCCAAAGCAGCCATGTTGCTGGATATAAATTCCTCTATAACACAAGAAGCGTTTTACCTACTGAGCCATGCCTTTATTCTATTTCACTAGTATTATATCATTATAACAAATCATTATTTTAAGGTTTTGCTTTAACCTAATTTTATTTTAAAATATTTCTTTTCTCTTCCTGCCTCTTCTATTATATACTAGTATATATGTTTTCCCTCACAATTTTCTATTTTGTTTTTCCATTCTTACATTCTATATAGCCATGACTGGCCTGTAAATTACTATGTAGCCAAGAATGATGTTCACTTCTGATTTTCTAGCCTCTACCCCAAATCCTGGGATCAAACATATCTGTTACTCTTTTTAGTTTATGAACTCAATGGTCTCAGTTGTGCTGGGCAAATACTCTTATCAATTAGCACCTAGCTCCTTGAATTTTTTTCCATTCCTCTTATTACTCTCCATTCTTTGAATTACTTGGTTTAGTTTCTCAAGTGCATTTAGCCTTGCAAGTGGACCCGATGGTTACTTATTTTAATTTAGGAGCAGGTTACCTTTGAAAATTCAGCCACGAATTTCACATAATGTCTTACATTTTCTGTGTGGAAGTTTGGCTTTAGAAAACTAAAACAAAATTGGGCTATGTTTGAATAAATTATTTCTATCATAGAAAATATCCATTTCTTGATCTTTAAAAATGAATATTCATACTTAAATTTAAGGGGATTGCAGCCTTTATTCTTAAAATTGGAGAATTTAAGTAGATATGTTTCCTCATTCCTAATGAGTATCCACCCATGCCAACACACATGTGCACACACATATTTTATAACTGAATCTTCTTCTATAAATTTCATAGTTCATTGCCTATTGTGATAGGATATTATCATAAGATTTTTTAAGATCAAGTGAGGGATACTAAGCCTACAGGCATGTAAAATTTGCTACTTTCTTTCCCATGGTAAAAAAAAAAAAA
>NC_045030.1:50652470-50657485 GCF_008632895.1 Mastomys coucha | reverse complement strand
AAAAAAAAAAGGTACCTTTTCTAATGACTCTTTGCCTTGACCTCTTTCAACAATTTCCATTTAGAGAAGAATTTGAGAAAGGCTCCTTGGTTACCTTATGTGATTGTGTCCATGAAAAGAAATCTTTAGATTGGGTTTTGAAATGTTCAGAACTTCAGACATTTGATTTTTAAGAAACTACTGTATTGAACTGCACCATTAAAACAGAAAAGCACACAAAACATGAATACTGAGTTCTAAATCTTCAATAAATGTAGCTACTAAACAGGCCAAGAATATAAATGCTTTTCGCACCACATAAGATTCCTCATGCCAACTCTAAGTTACTACCAAATAATATACCTCTCAGTTAACCACTATTATAGGGGATATCTAGTACTACATTTTGTTTCCTTTAAAACTTTTTGAAGATGCAGTAGTATAGTATATATTGTTTATTACTTAAGTAAGTGAAGTCAATCTATTTTAATGTTGGTATCATCAGTTTAGTTAAATTGATTATATACCTTATTAGAGAGTGAATGGGGCACAAAATGCCTACATTTTGTTTCCATAAATATTGTTATATTTTCTGCCAAGACTGTACCAATTTATATATCTAAAAGCTAAGTCAGAGAGTTACAGTTGTCATTCTCTCTGATTATTGTTTTCATGATCTTTTAATTCTTAAATTTTATTGTATTGAAATATCTACAAGAAAAAAGTTTAATTTTAACTGTTAAGATGGATACTTTAGTGACATTAAATACATTACTACTTCTTTTATATCATTGCCTCTGTCCATATCTAAACATGTTTCATTATTCTACATTGAAATTCTGTGTCTATCAACTGTTGAGGCCATATAACTATATCTCCCCAGTTCCTAGTAATCAATATTTTACTGCATGTCTATATAATTTATTCTAGATATTACTTGAAATGGGTCTATACAACATTTGACCTTTTATATCAGTCATATTTTACTCATTATAATGTCCTCGGATACCCATGTGGTATCTGTCAATTGTGAGAATTTAATTCTTTTTTAATTTGAATAAAATTTGACTTTGTATATGTGTATGCTTTATGTTCTGAATATTTATTTATGATGGCTAATCTTGGTTGTCAACTTGAATACATATGTGATCAACTAAAATCTAAGCAGCTAGGCATGCATGTGAAGAATTTTCTTGATTGGATCCTTTGAGGTAGAAATACTTAACCTAACTCAGTTCGAGTCTTTTTGTGGCAGCCCTCATAAAAGAACAAAGACATGAAACTTTGCTTTTGGCCCGCTCACCCTCACTCTTACAGAGGAGTTCATCAATTGGGTCTCTGAGGCATTCCTCTACTGGTAGTAGAACCTACTTCATCTGGATTTCAATTTACACTGAAGACCAAACGAGTATCTCTCTAGGAATCCTCAGGACACTATATATGTGTGTGTGCGTGTGAGTATGCATGAGCATGTGAGTGTGCGTGCATGTGTGTGTGTGTGTGTGTGTTCTGTTTACTTTAGAGAAAACTGTCCAATACAGATTGTGGTACTAGAGAATGGAATATTGCTCTGTTAGTCATGCAACCATGTGGGTTTTTTTATTATTATTTTTATTTTTCAGGAGGATGTGAAAGTCTTTGGAAATTTGGACTTGAAAAGTGGTTGAACATTCTGATCTTGTTACAAGAATTGTTCTGGAATGAACTTTCCAATACCAACAGAGAGTGGAAGAGAGATGTTACTAATGGATTGAATCCAGGATAGCTTCTGAAAACCTCAGTGTTGGGTCCAATTTACACCCTCACTTTATACTCCAAAACTACAAGACGGGTGGGACATCAAGATTATACAGAAGCTTATGAAGCTGTCAGCAGGTTGTTAAAGGAAATGACAACCCTTTGTTCCAGCTACTTCTCCAGGTCATTCTATTCCAAGTAGCAAATGAAGTCATGCTTGGCAAATAAACAGAACAAGCAGTGCTTTAAGTAGCTCACTAAATAAATCAATAAGTCAGCCCCTAATAATTAGTCTTTTCTATATCATTATTCTTGATTACCTCCTCTTCACCTTCATAACTCCTTATGAATCTATGTTAAAGAAACAGGTTAGTACTCCTGGCATAGCATTTGTCCTCTACTGCATTGGCTTTCATTTTTACCTCCTGCCTTAATCCTTTCTAATAACTTTTCCTCACTATTTTCCTCATACTATTTCTGTCTGACTAGCATAAAATAGCATTCTTTATTTAAAATTATGCATATGGCTTCCATTTCAGCAGTAATAAAGTCTAGTTCTCTGTAATTTGGGAGGACCTTTGCTGCCAAAGTTCTTTGCTATTTGGTTCTGAAGCGTGAGTATGCTTTCCTAAAAATAGTTAACATTAATATTTCTTGAATGTAAAGTATTGCTAGGCCCTGCCTTCTGAGTGTAGATGAAAGTTAGGGGCCAAGGATACCAATCTACAACTGTTTTCTAGGTAGTAGGTATAAATACACTTGAGGCAGCTGAAGTATGTACTACATGAAACTGCTGCTCTTTTAACTGGTTTGATATAATTCCTTCATTTTCCATACATTGGGCTTTTCCTATGATGAGATCAGGTGATCCAGTTAAACATGTCTCTTTTGTGTTGTTAGTCAGGGTTTGGTTAGCCATTCCCACTCCACTGTAAGTAACCAACCTGGCTTGCATGTAAACATATCCAGGAAATTAAAGTGCTCATGGCTGGCATTTACTAAAGCCAACATTCTGAGAGACGGCTTTTCCACAAGAACAGCTTCTCTATAGTCAGTTCCCATATTATTCCTCTTGGGTACCTCAATCCCTCACATCCCTAAAGTTCTGCTGTGATCATAAGTCCTTATTCCACTATGGGAATTCCTCCTATAGACACTTTTCATTAAAAAAGCACTTGCATGACTAGTACTTAAGATAAGACCAATAGATTCCCCAACAATTGTTCTTTTTTGTGTGTGACTATTCATCCATAGCCTTTTACCAGCTGGGGTTCCCTCCAAGAGAAAGAATAACCTGTTTTTCTGGTGTGTGAACAGTTATGTCACAGCTGATATCCAAGGGATAATCTATTGCTGGCTTATGCCTGTGTAGCAGAACCTAAAGGAGATAAGGTAGAAACCTCTATGGGGCAGCTAATTATATTGATGAATACATAAGAATTGAAGTTGTCCTGGAATACATTTGCTAGCCAGACAAATTTATGTGACAGGGGCAGAGAGGCTAAGTGTGGAGTACCTTGGATGCATGTCCACAAGATCAGGAAGGACATCAGGAAGCAGAGTAGAAGCTTAGTTATTGCCCCCACTCTGATGTCATTGGTCAGTTTTCACAGTTCATTCCTAGCTTGAATCCATGATAGCTTTGACATGGGTGTGGTATATCATGGTTTGATACCTAAAACTTTAAGAGACAAGTGAGTAGTGAGAATTGGATTATAAGTCCTGATCATTCTCTCAGCTCAGACTGAAGATGAGGAGAAGTACTATGTGTGCAAGCTCCAAGTTAATTAGCAGTAGCCATGCTTCTACTCACCTTGACAAGTGTGCATCATAACCAGCAAATATCAGTACCCTCTGTTGGGTTGAGTGTCAGGTAAGTCCACATCTAGTTGTTTAAATGGATAGGATTCCTGTTTTGTGTCAGCATGGGACCTTGGGTCCCTGCTTGTGATAGTTCCAGGCACACCGCAGACTGGCATTGCATGTTGGGAGTATGTAATTTTGTTTTGTTTTGTTTTGTTTTATGGAGAAGGGTTATGACTAAGATAATTCCCTTGAATCTCAGGAAATACTTAGACTTTTAAAATGGCACTGGGACTGTGAAAGACTGTAGGGTCTTTTAAAATTGGACTAAATTAATTTTGCATTATGATTTTCCTAAGAGAATATGGGGTCCAGGGAGTCATTTGAATGAGATAGATACCCATTGTAAATATCTGCAATTGAATTCTTGGTCTGCAGTTGATGGAATTATTTGGGAAGGATTAGGAAGTGTGGCCTTGATGGAAGAAGTATGTCACTAAGTATGATCTGAAAGACTCATAACATTCCCAACATGGTCTCTGTCTCCTGAATGTGGATCTAGATATGAATTGTCAGCTTTTTGAGCTGCTATGGCTTTGCTCTGCCATTATGGACTCTAAGCCTGTGGAATCCTAAACCCAATTAAATGCTTTAATTTGTAAGTTTCCTTGATTATGTTGTTTTATTATAGCAATAGAAACCTAACTAAGATATTATTCATCTATCCAAGAATATCTGGGTACTTTCCACTTTTGAAATAGTATGAATAGTATGCTGCTGTAAATATAAATGTACAGATATTTGTTGAACTCTTTGTATTGGATAATTATATGTATATAGGTAGAAGTAATATTACTGGATTATATGGTAATTCTAATTTAAATTTTTGAGAACCTAGCACTGGTGTTGGATAGTTACACTATTGAGGATAGGTGTATGTAATACTATCTTTTTGGTATTTTTATTTGCATTTTATTTCTGACCAGTAGTTTGTACCTATTTTATTCATCCCACATTACTACTGTTTATGTTCAATATTCCATTATTTTCTACCTTTACTAATTTCTAGGAATTTTATGTGTTATGAATTATTAGTCATTATTTGAATAAATTTGTAACTAATATTTCTTCACACAGCAGGTTTCCTTTTTATAATTGTAAAGGTAGTTTTTAATAAAGAAATGTTTATTTTAATGGACTAATTTGTTGATCTATTTATTTATTACTACTGATTTAGATTTTCTGTTTAGGATATATTTGATGTATAAGACTCATAAATATATTATATTTTGCTATATTTAGAAGTGTTTATCTTATTGTCTTTTAAGATAGAGATATATGCATTATCAAGAATTAATTTTGCGGGGCTGGAAAGATGGCTCAGCAGTTAAGAGCACTGACTACTCTTCCAGAGGTCCTGAGTTCCAATCCAAGCAACCACATGGTGGCTCACAACCATCTGTAATGAGATCTGATGCCCTCTTCTGGTATGTCTG
>NC_045030.1:50647079-50651933 GCF_008632895.1 Mastomys coucha | reverse complement strand
AATTTAAATATTATATTCAAAAGATAACTATGTAAGATAACTCTGTCATAATCAATCTATATATAAAAGTATGTTACATCATAAATATACATAATGAAATTTATCAATTAAAATATATAGAAGACTCATGAAGTCTATAACTTTTCATCATGTGTCATTTGCATATTTGTGATGCCTTAGTTTAATATGAAGATGCCTCATCTTCTATTGTACACTAAGTTTTTTCTTTGTTTGGACTGCAGTTTCTTGATTATTCTATATTTATACATTTCTTGGCATTTCTAAAATTACTTTATGTCAATTTGTCTGTATCTCCAAAATTCTTTGTAGGTTTCTTTAGAATTGCATTTGTTCTATAGACCTAGGTAAAGAATTTGAAACATTGGCCCTGCTGGTTATTTTCTAACATATTGGTATATTTAATAAGTTTTGCTGGTATAGTGAACATAGTGAATGGCATATTGCTGATAGTTTGAATTTTGTCAACTTCCTTGATAGGTATCAAATACATTTCAAGTAGGTCTATCCACAACAGTTTTGGACAAAAACTGTTATTTGTGGTATAATTTTTATTCTCTTTCATGCTTTTAACATTTTCTAAGTAGTGGATGACCTTGGTTGGCTCAACTCACTCACCTTGTAACTTAGTTCTCAGAATATCTATATTCAGTTATGAAAATGTAACATTCTGACATAAAGATAAACACTCAAGATTAACTATATAATCATTATTATATAGATTGAATACAAGACTGAAGCATCCACACCATAGTCTTCCTTCCTCAATTGGTAACATTCCATCTTTCTGCCTCCCTCTCCCCTCCCTCCCTCCCTTTGAGCCTCTCTGGTTGTGAGTTCTCAGCTTCTTCCCCAGCACTGTGACTGATTCCTCTTTGCCTACTGTCTCATTCCCTGCTGTGATGATCATCATTATATATGATCTATATAATCATCATTCCTAGAAGAGGATACTTTGAAATATTTGAGAACAGTCTTCTGAGCCGTGCTAGGTTATGAAACCTGGTGTTGAGTCCTTTAAGTGACTTTTAGTGTGGTGTGGTCCATGCACTTTTGCTGAGCCTTGAGGCATAGCTTACTTTGAATGCTAGACCACTCTTTTCCTTTCTATTGTTTTATAACTAGTAAAATCACTTTTCTTAACCTGTTTGTGATAGCTCTGTGTTCCTGCATTACTGCAAGTAGATTTATATCACAGGCATGCTGATCCTATCTCATAGAACATGAGCTATGAGAACTGCCTAGCTTACAACTTTTTAACATCTATTGTCTAGCCTTGCAATGTTTTGCATTATATGTTGACAAGTGAGTCCTCTACAGATTTATAGATTCTTTCACATAGTTCCTCTTTATTTAGAATTATGTCTTATGTATTTAAGCATACTCAGAATCTGTGATCTCTGGTTTTCTCTCTAAATCAAGAAAGCGACAATTCTCTATTTGTGATTGACTGAAAGTTGAATGCTAGAACTCTTGTCTGTAGTGGTTATCCTGTGTACTTTCTTCTTTTTGGATATCAGATTTGTTGTTCATTGTCCAATATGTGAAAATGGTTGTTTGATATTTTGCAAAGTTTTTCTAATTGTTTATGTTAAGAAGTTAAGTCTGATCCTCATTACTACAAAAGTTAATGGGTAGGTTGCTGCTTACTATAATTATAATGTTTTATATGTGAATTGATGGTTCAGTTACAAGCAGTCATCTTCCTGAGGCTTTTTAATTTTTGACTACATAAATGCAGCAATTCACATATTGGCTCAAAGAATAAAAAAATATATTTGATTTCAAAATCTTAACTATTGGCTATGTTCTCCTTTAAAACTAACATAGCCCACCACTCTTCATTTAAGCATGTCAATCCTATTCTCACACATACTGATGAGTTTCGTAACACTTTGTCATACCTCTATATTTTGTGCAAATATTTCCATATTATTCAAGAAACATTGCATAGCTTGTCTTAGTTATTATCCTGTTGCTGTGATGAAATACCATGATGAAAGCAACTTGTAGTAAGTAAAAATATTTAATTGGAGGATTCCTTACAGTTTCAGAGCATTATTCCATTATCATCACAGCAGGGAATGTGACAATAGGCAGAGAGGAATCAGGCATGGTGCTGAGGAAGAAGCTGAGAGCTCACAGGCAGAGAGGCTCAAAGGGAGGGAGGGAGGGGAGAGGGAGGCAGAAAGATGGAATGTTACCAATTGAGGAAGGAAGACCAGGGTGGATGCTTCAGTCTTGGATAGTGCAGGGAGCTGGATGGTCCCAGGAGGTGGAGAGGGGGGGGCTACGTGGGAGAGAAGAGGGGGAGGAAAAAAGGGGGCAGGATCAGGTACTGGAGGGGACAGAAGAGAGGTAGAGAAGGTCAGAAAATTGAATAAAAATATGTAACAAAGGGGGATGAGCAACTTGGGGTAGCCACTGGAGAGTCCTAGATGTCAGGGAAGCAAGAGTTTCCCAGGGATGATTTTAGATGAAATGCAGAGTAAAGGGGAGATAGAACTTGTAGTGATCTCCTCCAGAAGATAGGTATGACTCCCAGTCTAGGCATGAGACCACCTACCTATCTCAAAGTTTTTAACCCAGAAATTTTCCTGTCCAAAGGAAAGACAGGGACAAAAAAAATAGAGAAGAGACTGAAGAAAGGGCCATTCAGGTACTACCCCACCTGGGGATCCATCCTGTCTCCAGATACCAAACCAGGCACTGTTGCTGTTTTCAAGAAGCACTTGCTGACAGGAACTTGGTATGGCTATTCCTTGGGAGGTTCTGCTATCACCCGACCAATGCAGATGTGGATGCTTGGAGCCAACCATGAGACTGAGCTTGGGAACTCTGGTTGGGGAGCTGGCAGAGGACTGGAAAAGCAGAGCAAGATTGCAACACCATAGAAAGAACAATGTTGACTGGCCTGACCACCCAGTACTCCCAGGGACTAAACCATCAACCAAGGAGATTTCAGGGAGGGATCCAGGGCTCTAAATATATATGTAGCCAAGGACAGCCTTGTCTGACATCAATAGGAGGGGAAACTTTTGGTCCTGTGGAGGTTTGATGTCCCATTATAGGGGCATGCTGGAGCATTGGGGTATGAGTGAGTAAGTGGGTAGGTGAGCATCCTTCCAGAGGCAAAAGGGCGGCAGGAGAAGGTAGATGTGGGATGGGGGTATGTGGAGTGGTAATCCCAGAAAGGGGGATGTCACTTGAGATATAAATGAATGGAATAATTAATAAAAATAAATAAATGAATATGTAGGATATCATTATGGTAGCATACAGGTAAGATCATTTAAAAAGTAAAGGTAAAAATGAACCAAACCGATGAAAACAAACAAACAGATATAACACTGCTTTGAAAAAATCTGCAGTTCTCAATTTTTCTAGTTGTCTCTCTATCAGTGGGATTTTCAATTAGTCTGTAGAAGATGTTTTAATTGTTGAAAGAACTGGAATCAGCTTTCTCTAAAATGTTCTTCATTGCATTTTACCTCTCTGGTTCCTGTGCATATTTTATCTATTATACAAATAGATAAACTATTTCCAAAATGTCTAGATTTGTTTATCTGTTTCTCTCCCATCTCTAAACCCCCCTCCTTTTGTCTCCTGTCATCTCCTCATTTTTTTCTTTTCACAGTCTCATTTTATAGCACCCCTAGAGTACTGGATTTATAGGGATGTACTACCATGTTTGGCTTAATTATTGTCTTCTTCAGGTAGTCACTCAACAACTAGAAAATAATTGAACACAAGTTGTTTGGTGAATAATTCTTGAATTTTGTAAGTTTGCAAACTTTTGATAGGTTGACCAAATTTTATCCATTGACAACTGGAAATTCCTGATTATCATATTCCCAAAGAGTTTTGTATTGGTTATTTTTATTAGATATTTCCTTTATTTACCTATCATTTTTTATCATGTTTCCTCATTTCCCCTACAACCTGCCCATCCCATTCCCCCCTTTACCAACCCACTCTGACTTCCCTATCCTGTCATTCCCCTACACAGGGGCATCGAGCCTTCACAAGAGCAAGGATCTTTCCTGTCACTGATGTCTCACAAGGCCATCCTCTGCTACATATGCAGCTAGAGCCATGAGTCCCTCCAGGTGTACTCTTTGGTTGGTGCTTTAGTCCCTGGGAGCTCTGGGGATATTGATTGGTTCATATTGTTGTTCCTCCTATGGGACTGCAAACACCTTTAGCTCCTTGAGTCCTTTCCCTAGCTTTTGCATTGGGGGCCCTGTGCTCAGTCCAATGGATTACTGTGAACATCCACTTCTGTACTTGTCAGGCACTGACAGAACCTCTCAGGGGACAGCTATATCAGGCTCTTGTCAGCTAGCACTTGTTGGCATCCACAATAGTGTCTAGATTTGATACTTTATATGGGAGGGATACCCAGATGAGACAGTCACTGGATGACCTTTTCTTCGGTTTCTGCTTTAAGCTTTGTCTCCATATCTCCTGCTATGGGTATTTTGATCCCCCTTCTAAGATGGACTGAAGTATCCACACTGAGGTCTTCCTTCTTCTTGAGCTTCATGTGTTCAAGGAATTGTATCTTGGGTATTCAGAACTTCTGGGCTACCTCACTCAGGATAATATTCTCCAGGTCAATCCATTTCAACAAGAGTTTCATAAATTCATTGTTTTTAATAGCTGAATAGTACTCCATTGTATAGATGTACCACATTTTCTGTATCCATTCCTCTGTTGAGGGATACCTGGGTTGTTTCCAGTTTCTGGCTATTATAAATAAGACTGTTATGAACAGAGTAGAGCATGTGTCCTTATTACATGTTGGAGCATCTTCTGGGTATATGCCCAGGAGTG
>NC_045030.1:50628047-50645946 GCF_008632895.1 Mastomys coucha | reverse complement strand
AGACCAGGCTGGCTGACTTCGCACTCAGAAAATTTACCTGCCTCTACCTTTGCCTCTGCCTCCCAAGTGCTAGGATTAAATGTGTATGCTACCACTGCCTGGCTCTCCTGTATTTCTTTAAGGGAGTTATTTATGTCCTTCTTAAAGTCCTCTATCATCACGATGAGATATGATTTTAAATCAGAAACTTTTTTTTCTGGTGGGTTGGGGTATCCTGGACTTGCTGTGGTGGGAGAACTGGGATCTGAAGAGGCCATGTAGCCTTTGTTTCTCTTGGTAAGGTTCTTGTGTTTTCCTTTCGCCACCTGGTTATCTCTGGTGTTAGCTGGTCTTGCTGTCTCTGGCTTGAGCTTGTCCTTCCTGTGGGCATGCCAGTTTGTGTCAGCACTCTCTGGAGACCAGCTCTCCCCTGGCAATACTTGTGTACAGAGGGCTGTGGAACAGCCCCACCTCCTGGGTGCAGATGGATGCAAGAAGGACCCTGTCCTAGCTGCTCTACTGCTTCTGAGGCCTGTGTGCTCCTGGCTGTCCTGCCTTAGACAATCATTTGAGAGAAAATGGCAATCTCTTCCCAAAGCCTTTTTTAAACCTAAACAACCAGAGTAGATTTTAAAATTTTCCCCCTTTGAATTAAGATTTGGATAAATTCAATGACAACGTGGTTAGTAGAAGGGAAAACTTGGAGAAAACAAAGGGTCTCTCTCTGTGTGTGTCTGTGTCTTTCTTTCTCTTTGTCTCTTTCTTTCTCTGTCTCTATCTCTCTATTTCAATGCAAAGTAGGTCATTTTGTCTGTACTTTTATCCAATTTCCCAGTTAGTACTAAAGTTGGAAATTTACAGAGCTGCTACAACAGAAAGCACCCAAATAAAGTACTGACAGGTTAGAGGAGCTCAACATTTTGTATCAGAAGAACAGACTGCACATGGAGGGGTCTGATTGTTCAGGCAGCATGTGTATGGTAGAGGATTGCAAATTCAATCATCAATAGGAGGAGAGGACCTTGGCCCTGTGAAGGTTCTGTGCCCCAGTGTAGGGGAATGCCAGGGCCAGAAAGTGGGAGAGGGCGGGGTGGCAGGCATGGGGAAGTGGGAGGCAACAGCGGTTAGTTTTTGTTGTTTTTGTTTGTTTCTTTGTTTTTTGGAGGGGAAATGGGGAATGGAGAAATTTACATGTAAATAAAGAAAATATCTAAAAGAAAAAAAAAAGAAGAACATATTTTTCCTTTAACTTTCAATGGCATAGATGTTTCAGTAATGTTTTAGTTGCAAAATATCTATGGAGAAAGTTACATGCAGGTCAGCCAGAAAGATTTTCTATCATGGTACAAATTCTGAACTTTTAATCAATTTTACCAATTCAAAGTATCTATACCTAACTTCCAATTGTCAGTCACCAATAATGTTCATCTACTTCACCATTTAAGCCAATCCTGAATATTCTTTTAAGAAAATACTAGCATATCTGTTAATTATTTAGAAAGTTAAACTGAGGCAAAGATGGGACTTTATTTCATTATGTATTGATGGATACAATAGAAAAAATTATAATCATGCAGTCAGGGAAAAATTATAAATTCTTATGTTCAATAATGAGCTATGACTGCTAAAATGTATGTATTAAGATAAACAGTTATCTTATCCAAGGATAATTTAACTCTCCAAATGTAACTTAATTTTATTTTGATTAGGAAAATAATAATAATATCTATATGGCCTATGAATCAGATGCCTGTATATAATTGTTTTTAAGAAAAAGTTACTTTATAAGTGAAGAACTCAAGAAAAGAAAGTTCTTGCTAAGAATATCCCAGCAATGAAGATATTCTGAAATTGACCTTTAATATAATAATTATCTTTATGGGACTGTCTTAGTTAATGTTGTGCGAACCCATATCACAACCAAGGCAACTCCTAGACAGTATTTAATTGGGGTTGGCTTACAGGATCAGAGGTTCAATCCATTTTCATCAACTCAGGAGCATAGCAGCATCTAGGTAGATGTGGGACTGGAGAAGCTGTGAGTTCCACCTCTTGTTCTGAAGGTAGCTATGGGAAAACTAGCTTCGAGGCAGCTAGGATGAGGTTTTCAAAGCTCAAACCCACAGTGGCACACCTACTCCCACAAGGCCACACCTACTTCAATAAGGCCACACCTCCAACTAGTGCCACTCCCTGTGCTAGTCATACTCAAACCATTAGAAGGAGTGTTTTTTCAGAAATTATTACTCAAAATATATACCATGAAAATTTTGCTTATTTGGAAGTTCTAGAAAGGTAGAAAAGTTGTCCTCATCCTTAAAATAAAGACAATGACTAAATAATACAATTTATTAATCCATAAGATAACCAATGTTGGTAGCATAACCGAATGATTTGGATTGTAAGACAATGCAGAATGCTGAAGGAGTGATAGGATATAAAAGCAAGTCTTTTCCACTTGTAACCAATAGCTGTCCATGACTGGGTGGATGGAAAAGATATCTTTTGGTGATAGGTAAAAGAATTATAGAAATAAATTCAAAGAATCCATAAGAAGAGGGAAAGAAAACAATACAAGCAAACAAATGCATAGAAATAAGGAAGTTTATAAATATATTATTTGCATGACAGAGACAATTAGACAAGTATATTAGAAATAGAGATGTACTTAGTACTGTTGTTCAACTAAATTATCATTGTGCTCATCTGTCTTACATAAATATTTATCTTTACACACATAGATAAATACTACTTCCAGTCTTAATCAGAGGATCTTTTCTTTGCAAAGAATGGCACCGAATTCACAGATTCATATGTCTTCTCAAGTTTCTAAGAATAAATGATGATTGAGTGTGTATGCCTAAGTAGGACATTTATTCTATCTATACTAAGGTCCAGAAAACAGGGATAGAATAGAAAGTTAGATAGGATTAAAAGCTGTGAAATTCCCTCTTACTAGAATGACACAATTGGAAACACAATGTCATAGCAGCTTTCCTTCCTATAGTGGGCCTTCCCAAGCCTGGGCATGTGAACAGACAATCATAAGTCCAGGAATGTCTCTCCGGACCTACTCCTTTCTTCTGCTTAACTATTGGGGAGAGATAAATACTGTCTTCAGTTGTGTATGTTCTGATAAGGCCACCAAGATCTAATGAAAATCTCACTATCTATCTATATATATATATATATATATATATATATATAATGTCTATATATACATTATATGGGGATATATATATATACATATATCCCCATGGTCCTGATCAAACTCAGTTGCTCACAAAACAAAGGACATGAGTGTAGGAAAGTGGGAAATGAACTTGTACAGAGGGTGGAAAATGGAATAGTTTACAGGGGTTGGAGGGGGTAAGAAAATGTAGGGGAAAATAATAGCTAGAACACAATATATACATGCATAAAATTGTCAAAGTACAAGTTTACTGAAACCTACAAATTAATTTAAAACATGGAAGAAGTGAAAGACATTAAATAACTAAAAGAGATGCATTATGGAATAAGACAAATCCTCATTTAACAGGCAAAAAAAAAAAAAATCCACAAAGCAGAACAAAGCTTGAACAACACTTTGTTGATACTTATAGAAGAATTGAAATAAAACAATAGTTGAATACCCATTTCTTTCCAATACTATGTACTATTTATAACAAGAGATAATATTCTGAACTATAAGATAGATTTAAATTGTTGTAGAGTAATGGATATCAAGGAAAGTATATTATTGAAACAAAGGGATTATATTAAAAATAATTTTAAAATGGAAAATATTCCTATATAAAAATATTTATTCCTATATAAAAATATATATTCCTATATAAAAATATAAATTGAACAAATCGTTTCTTAAATGTCCATCAACATAGAATTCACACAGGAAACTCAATTACTTTTAATTAAATGGCAATAGAAATATAACATACCTAAATTTATATAATGGCTCTGGACTATTTTTCAGAAGGAAAATATTGCACTGAATAAATACATAAGAAAATAATACAAATTTTTTTTTTCAAGACAAGGTTTCTCTGTGTAGCCCTGGCTGTCCTGGAACTCACTCTGTAGACCAGGCTGGCTTCAAACTCAGAAATCCACCTGCCTCTGCCTCCCAAGTGCTAGGATTAAAGGTGTGTGCCACCACTGCCCTGCAAAGCCAAAGTTTTTAAAACTTGTTTAAGTTTTCTAAGCCTTTATTGCTAAATTTGGAACTTGAATATTTCTCAAAAATCTGTCTGTTGAAGGCTTAGTTTCACCTTGATTATCATGTGAAATGGTGGAAGCTTCTAAAAGTTGAGGCCTAGTTGGAAGAATTCTAGTAACATAGGAGCATTCTCTTAAAGAGGCTATCAGAACCCTGATTGGATTCTTTCTCTTCCTTTCTACCCATCAAGCATGGGAAAGCAACTTTTTTTCCAGGCACTCACCATGATGAACTTTCTTGTTCTAGGCCAAAAAAAGCAACTAAACAGACTAAGTATTAAGAGCTGCAAAGCTGTGTGAAAATATGTTTTCCTTCCTTTAAATATGATCATTTAAGTTATTTAGTTATAGAAACAGAAAGCTGATCCTCATTAAATTGTTGAAAAATTGCAAATTAAATCTCAAGGAACATAGTAAAGTAATTGAATATCAGAGTTAAATACATTTTATTAAAAAGAATAACAATGAAAATGCAACAGAACTAGACTTCATTTTTACTAATGATAACCATTAATTTACTAATTCTTTATTTATAATAATCCAGAAAACATGGGATAGTATTACCTATATGAGAAATGAATGCACAGTCCTTCCTTTCAATCCATGGACATCAAAAGATAGTGAAAGATCATTGTTAATGTTTTTGAGGTTCTAGTGATCAGACTCTGGGCCTTGTACTTGGTCTCTAGGGACCCTGATAGAACAGATTGATTATTTAAAAACAAGATTTATTGGGGTGGCATACAAGTTATGGTTTGTATTTTAGTGCCTGGTCACGTGCTATGCTACAATGCTATTATTGCCACTGCAGCCACTGCTGCCACAGCTGCCACCACCACAGCTGCCACTGCCACAGTGCCACAGAGCACTGGGCACCTGGCACAGGGCTGTGGGGAATGAAAGGGATAGGAAAGAAGGACCTGTGTCCTGTCAGAGCTCCAGTACTCTGTGTGGGCAGAACCGGGTGTCTGTCTAAGGACAGTACTCTCCCAGGTGGGCGTCTAGCTGTGTGAAGCCACAGAATCCCAGTTGTGGGGAGCTCAGGGAGACAGCTGCAGGGGTCTCTGGGCCTCATGGAGGCCATAGATGCAGATTCTAGCCCGTGGGCATCACAGGCTTATGCTGGATATGGAGAGGAGCTGAGAATGAATTGAGGGCTTGGAGAACGCTGGGCCAACACTACGAGTCTAGATAAAGGAGACAATCCAAGGACTTAAGGTGTTCTATTGTAGAAAAGAGATAGAGAAAAGGTAGAGAAGTAGAGGCCAGCCATGGCCACATGGAGAGAGAGGGAAGAGAGAGTTAGGACAAGAGTAAGAGGTTAAGAGAGAAGAAAGAGAAAAAAAGGGAGGGGGGCAAACTTACCCCTTTTGGTGGGCTGGACTGATTACCTGTTTGTGGGGCAGGGCATACCTGGCTGTGGTCAGTGACTGGGGGTGGAGTCCAGCCAGAATATTGGGAGCTTGGGGCATTGTCTAGCCACAGGATACTGGAATGAGGGCTCATGGGGTCAGTCATCTATGTCTGGGGGCGTGGCTTTTACTGTTCCTTCCCTTGTAGAACCTGCTACTGGGTCTCCAGAAGTAAACCTCACTCAACCAAAAACATAGACTGCTTTGCACCGTAAAACATTTTAGAATTTCATTGCTATGGAGAGAAATCTTGACCAAGGCAACTCTTATAAAGATCAACATTTAGTTGAGGTCACCTTACAGTTTCAGAGGATCAGACTATTATTATAGTGCAAAGCATGGCGATCTCTAGGCAGACATGGTGCTGGAGAAGGAGCTGAGAATTCTACATCTTCACACAAAGGAAGTCAGGAGCAGATTGTCCTCCAGATAGCTAGGAGTAGGATCTCCACAGGGACATACTTCTTCCAACTAGTCCATGCTTCCTAATAATTCCACTCCTTGTGTCAAGCATATTCAGACCACCACAGTCTCACTATTCCAACAATGCCTGTCTTCTGATAGAAAGTTCAAGACTCTAGTAGTGCTCAGTCCATGAGCCTGGATGTCTTAACAAGTCTTCAGAATATGACAGAATCCCAAAGAAGTAGGATATGCCAGTGAAGAAAAGGACTTGTTAATAAGAGTGAAGGCAAATTGACAGACAGAAAATGTTTCCTTTATCCATGCTACCTGATATAGCCCAGATTTATTTTGGAACTTCCCAACATAAAAGATTGGTTTTAAATGGGTACTTCCCACCTCAAATGATGCAATAAAGAAAATAAAAAATCCCTCATAGATATAACAAACCACTTGGAGTTTTTATTAATGCCAGATGTAGAAATTTGATAACCAAGAATAACCATCACTGTGGTCAAACTCTCTAGTGCACTGAACTACATTTCTACCACTGCAGTTAATTTTATGTGTATAAAGTGCCAGGTGAGTGATGTGCATTATGTCTATACCTGCTTTTATAGTATTATATTAGATGAGATTGGACAGATTTAGAGTAGCATGAAGAATAAACTGATACTATTATGATTATATCCATAGACTAGTGCTGTTCTCAACTTTTGTTACTTTTTGAAAAAAGCCTTATTTTATAGTAGGCAGCAGTCAATAAAGAGACTCATCATCACTAACAGTCCAGAGATTTTCTTCCCTTGTGTAGAGACACCAGAAGGATCAGATGTTTAAATAATTGAGGTCAAATTAAAAGTTGTCCCAGAACCCCCATCAATGTACTTTTATAGGGTGACCAATCACTTTCTGATTAGATTGGATGTCTATTCCACAGGAAAATATTCATGCCTGATACTGCAAACCTGCCTTAGCCTTTAGGGATATGGGGGGATAACCTATTATCCTCCTAAATGTTCATGTTATCAAACTGCCTTCTAAATATTTATTATTTTATAACTTTAAAAATTATATTTTTCCCATGGGGAATAGTCAAAACAAAGGTATGCAACTGACAAGCCTGCTTTATATTGACACCAAGAAAAGAAAAGTTTTATTTTAAAAATAATTAGACTAATAACCATCCTATCCTTGATTTAAAACTCATTAAAAATCATTCCCAAATCTAAATCAGAAAAATTGAATAAGGATTAGATTTTGACTAAATGGAGAGGTGTATTTCTTGGAAATAGAAAGTTTGTTCAACTTTCAAGTATCTGTCAGATGAATTCCCTATAACTATGTGTGAAATATACCACCAACAAAAAATCCTTACAGCTAATATTCATGACCAAATTATAAGTGCTCTCTTTTTAAGTCAGACATAGGACAGAAGGAACTACTGACACCATTCTTAACCCACATCACATTGAGAGGCAACTAGAAAAAAATAATAAAAAGAAGTAAAAATCATATAAAGTGATAGCAAAAATAGAGAACATTTTCTGTGCAGAAATGACATGTTTCTATATAGAAAAGTCTTTATAATTTACCAAAATTATATAAAACAAAAATGAGTGTGTTATTCTTCTTACAAGAGCACAGTAAATACATTGTCTATCATATTTCAATTTTATACTGAAAAACTGTAAATTAAGATATAAGAAAAGTTATGTATTATGAAAGCACTCTAACTTCTCTAAAACCTATGAAATACATGTACATTTACAAGTCTAAATGTAAGTGGAAGAAATAGAAGATATAAATCAATTAAGTTGTATGCTGTCTTCCTAGTTGTATCAACTTGAGATTCTATGATACAATTTCTTTTAAAGTTAAATTGTAATTTTATGCCATCAAAATTAGATTTCCAGATGACTTTTAGAGATAACCACAAGGAGATTTTAAGTTGTACAATGAAAGCAGCAGAACCAGAGAAGCTGAAATTACTTTTGAAAATGGACAAGTTGAAACAACTCTACAACTTGATTTCAAGACTTAATCTCATTGTCAGATGATAATAATCAGATGTCAATAATCAGAGGAGCACATGATGAACAATAAGACAGAGAATTCAATGTGAAAATATTCTTCTTGATCTTTTAGTCACTTCCACTAAACTCAGTACAAAATACACACACACATAATGCACAACTGCATATGCTTATATTAATATGCATCAGGTACCCTGAATATAAGCAATATTTTATTTCTTAATTATAACAATAAATCTGGGGAGAAAGTGCTGGTATATACCAGCACAACTATGATTCATATCATTTACAAAAAATGTATCTCAAATTAAGTTACAGAAATAAGCATAAAACAAACAAACAAAAACAAATATGTGGGAGGCAACAGAGGATTTACTGATTTCATACACATGTATAAAATTTTACAGAAGGGCATTGAATTTTAGATTTTTAAATGAAAAATTGGACTTTATCACATAAAATTATTTTTGAAGTATAATGCTATTAAAATTAAATGATGTGCCTCAGACAAGGAAAAAAACATTTGCAAAGCCCATACCTGATAAAAGCGCTCTCTCCATAAGCTAAAAAGAGCTCTAAAAGAGATACTAATGAAAAGCTCATTTTGAAAATGGGCAAAGGATTTGAAGTGATGTTTCACTCAAGAGCACACTGATACAGCAAAAGTACAGAAAAATGGTACTTGAAAATTCTATTTATTACAGAAATACAAAATTAAATTTCAATGATGCAGACTGTATTATTGAAGAAAATGAACAAATGACCCTCGACTCAATCACCTGCTAGGGAATGTGGATGCTATGCTCATACATCACTGCTGGTTATATAAAATGACATAATCACTGTGAAAAATATTGTTTCTTATACATTTAAGTATACACTTGTTTTTAAGAAGGACATTGCTTCGTAGTTTAGTCTGTCTTTTAAATGTATGATTTTGTCTCAATATCCCAAATGCTGGAATTTCAAGCATGCGCCAACATGGCCGCCCCAATCATAATTTTTTGACAAATGAGAAAATTATGGTTGAATATTGTCCATGCTGCCTTCATTGTGGAAGCAACTAAATGCCAAATTTTACATACGGTAGCTGACATTTGTTTTATTTGGCATTCTGAAAAAGCCAAAAATATAGGAATAAGAAAGAAATCAATGGTTGCCAGGGAATGGAGTAAGAGATTGATTAGGAAGAGACACAGGGGAGCTTTATGGGCCTATAGGATTGTTCTTTTTCCTGAAGCTTGTGGTGGAGTTTGCAGGAACTTATATCTTTCTCAAAATTCATGGAACTGTGAAAGGAAAATGTAAATTATACTATTTGCAAATTGTACCTTCCTAAAACCAGCTTTTTAAAAACCCATGGCTTATGGACTAGAAGCATTAGTATTTCCTGAGGATTTATTTGCAATGCAGACTCTAGGGCAGCATCTTGGACATAGTGAATTACAATCTGCATTTAACAAGACACCTAAGTGATTCAAATGTGTATTAGAATTTGACAAACACTGATTAAGAATCTGTGTGTTTCCCTTCTGAACAGCCTTTGAACAACAGTGAAAGATAAGGCATTCAGGTTGTTGTCATAGTCTTATGGATTTTGTGTCTTTATTGTCATTTTGTGTCTTTATTGTCACAGCAGTTTTCAGGGAATTAGGGGATGTTCTTAGGTGTGTCTTTCTGATAGTAAATAATTTTAGGATATAGATGTCTCTGTCAGACATTTTTGTTATCTGCTAGCTTTTAAGGCACTGTATAAGATGGGGAATGCAGTTTTAGCTTTAGCTTGCAGCTGTTCTAAAACAAGCTGGAGTTGTACTTGACACACAGACTATTGTTGGCACCCAGAGAATTAACCTTATGTCTAAGTAAAATCTTATTTAGTTATTTCAAAATATGTGTATGTGTTTGGGTATGTGCACATGTGAGTACAGGATCCTGCCAAAGCCAAAGGCCTTGAATGCCCTTAGAGCATTATAGAAGGTTTCCTGATTTGGGTGTTGGGAACCCAAGTCTAGTTCTCTTCAAGAACAGTTTGCATTTTTAACCTGAGCCATCTTTCTGGCTTCAACCTAGCACTGAGATTTGGGTAACCTTGAAGGTCATCCACGTTCTCTTAGATCATTTTATAGTTGTTTCTTGATTCCATGAATCCTTTTAAAACTTTTGTCCAGGAATTTAGGCCATGATCTTAATAGTATTCTTCTAAACTAATGCAGAGAATGTTTTAAAAGATATTGAAATATACTGTATTTTGAGGTAAGACTTCAAATAAAAAAGTCTCATAAAGTTACATTACTGTGAAAAAAAAGATTTTTTGATACACTAGGAATATGTAAAGTATATATTGTCTTTAAAATTTGACAGGCAGCACTACCTTTTCAGAACTGAACTAACTTGACAGCCATTTGCAGGGACTATGAGCTGTGAATAGTTTGTTTGGTATTGGTACATTTGCAGACAGATGGAAGAGGAATTTTGACATAAACTTCTAGTTCTAGAGTCTCTTGGGCTGCTTTTTTCCACACTTTCCTATTTGACTCAAGCAGGATTAGTTTTATATGTGAAAGCCCAATCATGTATATTCTGGTGTCTCTTTTTGAGGAAAATGATATAATCAGATTAATTATCCAAATAACACTGGGACAGGGACATTGTTGTAATTCTGTCCTGTGCTTATTACTGAATGTAGAAATGGCAGGTGGTGGAGTACTATAGCACAACTTTATTGTGCCCTAGGATATTGCTATTTGGCATGGGATCGAACCATTTAGCTCAGAAGACTAGAAAGCAATACTAGGTAGCATATAATAAAGTACTCTGCAGGTGTTACAGAATCTAGTGACTCAAATAATCTAGATATAAAATGTATCTTACAAATGGAAGTTGTTGAAGAGCCTTTATTTTTACAAATGTTTTATGAAGTTAAAATATAATAACATCATTTTCTCCTTCCATTTCCTCCTTCCTTCTCTTTGTGCTCTCAAATTCATGACCTCTATTCTTTAATTTTTGTTACACACACACACACACACACACACACACACACACACACACACACACACTCCTCAATATGTAAATACAACCTGCTCAGTCTGCATACTGTTATTTCTATGTATAAGTTTTCAGGGATGAATACTTGGTTTTGGACAACCAATTTGTGGGCTCTTCCACTGCAAAGACTGTTTTGTCCTGGTCTCAGTATTCTTTAGTTGGTTATAGCTGTTTATCTAGGGTTGAAGCCACATGTGATTTCTTACTTCTTTGTTAACATGTATGTTAATGTCATTCTTATCAACTCATGCTTGATAGTAATGTAAATGAGGCTTTAGGTGTAGATTCTTACATTCCTAGGAGAAACAAATCTCACTCCAATCTTCTCTGGTTCTTCAGTGTCTATTTTTTTATTGGATATTTTATTTATTTACATTTCAAATGTTATCCCCTTTCCCAGTTTCCCCTCCTGAAACCTCCTATCCCATCCCCCCTCCCCTTACTTCTATGAGGGTGTTCCCCTACCCACTCACCCACTACCAACCTCTGCTCTCTCATTCCCCTACACAGGGGCATGGAGCCTTCATAGGACCAAGGGCCTCTTCTCTTGATGCCAGCAAGGCCATCCTCTGCTACATAAGCGTCTGGAGTCATGGGTCACTCATGTTTTGTTTAGTCCCAGAAAGTTCTGGGGAGTCTAGTTGGTTGATACAGTCTTTCTATCCCCTTTTGCCATGATCCCTGAGGCTTAGCTTTACCAGTTGTATTGTAGAGTATTTCTTTTAATTATATTTTTTCAGGTTTTCATACATTTATGAATTATGTGCTGAGCATGATTCCCCCTCATATAACACATGTGAAGGTTTTTTTGCTCCCACCTACCTGTTGAACTTTTTGTCTTACTAGACAATTTTGCTTCTACTTTCATAACAGATGAATATGTGCTTGTGTCTACATAAACTTGAAGAACCATACAGGAAATAAAATGTGACTCTGTCATTTTGTGATTGTTTTAATTCATTTAATATAATTATCTTCAGTTGCATCTATTTTCCTGTAAAAGACAAAACTTCACTCCTTTTGGATGAAACAGTTCCAAATGTATATCTCCATCTATATATCTGTCTGTCTGTCTGTCTGTCTATCTGTCTGTCTGTCTGTCTATATTTACTGCATTTCATTTTCTATTCCTTTAGTCTTATATACTTTTTATGTGACCATAATATAGCTATTGTTAGTATGCTACTATACAAATATCTTAGATGAGATATGCAGAAAGACATGTAGGTGATCATATAATTTTTACATAGCAGGTTATTTTATCAACAAAACAGTAGCATGAATACACATTAGTTGGGTGATAGGTGTTATGAAGTTAACAAATTGACATATATTTAATCATGTGAGACATGAAGAATTAGAGAACTGAATATGGCATTAAGAATGGTCATGATGGCCATTTTTCTTCATATTTCTGGAATCTACTTTCAGATTCTATCAGTGTTGTGAAGTTATTGACTATTTCTTGTCCAATTGAATATTGGTTAAGGACGTTAGTGAAGGAATAAAAAAATGTGCTTTATCTTAAACCAAATCTGGGTTAAAGCATTCTTTAAAAATTAACCTGTGTATTCACTTATAAATAGATGTGCTATTTCTGTTGATTTGGTAAGGCTCTCTTTGCTGGGGACAAAGGAGGACAATTTCCTCACTATTCATCAAAGACAATTGTCAATGAACCTGCTAGCCTTGATTCTAAATAAAACATAAAATGAAAACTACAGGGAATAGATGACCTCTCACAAATGGATTTTAAGCTCTTATCTGAGCCAAGTCACTATTTATTAATTGTGGCTTTTCCTTCTAAAATACTATTATAATGTCTGACAGAGTACTTGTCTCATAAATAATAGTTAAGGTAGTTGGTTCTTCAGAGGGAAAATGACTATTGATAGGTTAATTGAATTAAAATGGTACATAAAGCAGGATATGTGTTACCTCTTTCAAATACAGTACAGATTAAATCCTTTACAATGTGTGCATCTCTAAAATAAGCCTTAATTGGGTGGATATAATTCTTGGGATATGCTAGCAGATGAGAGCAAACAATGTGAGTTTTCTGTAAGGAATTAAATCATTTACTTTAGGTGTAAGAGTTATGCCATCTTGCATCTGCCTCCATCAGGAGTGCCATCAAGTGTAGAGCTAGGTTTCATCATTTTAGCAGCTTTTGAAATATGGGATGGACTAATGACTGAGGGATGCTTTGCACACCATTAACTTTTCCAGGAACCTTTGTTGAGTGGTGACACCAGTGTGATTCACTACTCCTTCAGATATGTTTGGCTATCAGACTTGTCCTGCTTGATTGAACTCTAGCTTACTCAACAGAGGAATTGGAGGACCTTTAAAGAATGGTGATCCACAAGCAGTTGAATGCTTTATAAAAAATTTCTTGCTGCCAGAGTGTGTGCCATTATCCAGTATTCATCAAATTGAAAAGATGTTTGCCTTTGTTTATTTTGTGAGTTGGGGCTTGCTGAAGTTTCTAATTATATTGCAAAGTTCATTCTAGATATTTTGTCTCAAGCCTCCATTATATGTTAGTGTTATGTACTAATCCTTTAAACAGAATGGGAAGAAAAACTTGAATTGATAGATGCATATACACAAGGTAGCTAAGAATGTCAAAAGGAATTGTAAATAACATTAATGTCACATAACATGATCCCAAGAAAAGTAAATAGTTTGAAAAACCTCACTTAATAGTCCTGGTTTGTTTTACAAAATGTGCTTAACAATAAAACTTGGCTCTGTGCACTTGATGAAATGACTGATGGGGGTTAGGAACAGGAAATACATCTTGTATATTACTTCATATTAGTAAAGAGTCTACATTTCATGGAAGAGAGAAATGAGTCATGATGATTTTCATTTATGAAACACTAGGTAATAACATGGCACAAATAAAAGAATTATCAAAATTAATACCTTTAGCTGGCTATCATGGTATATACTTATAAAGGCCAATAATTAGGACATTGGCAGATTTTGAGTTACATGCTAGTTTTACTACATAAGGATTTTTTCTTAAAGAAAAATCCATTCTTTTTGACATTTGTCACAAATGACTACTTTCATCTGTTACTTTAATTATAGATATTGAGAAGAATTCCATATCAGACATGTTGATGGGACAACATTTTTTAAAATTTAGAAGTTATTTTCTTCACTTTCATTCACTTTCTAGAACCTTGTATCTGTTTTTCTTCTATAGCATATCTGGAAGTCACTCAGACCATTTCTTCAAATTTAATCTACCTAGATATTACTAGCTATCAAAATCTGTAGCTATCATACTATGCAAACCTTTCTTCTGTGAGGACATACTTTAAAAGCTATTTTTTGAAATCTTGATGAAAACAAGACTACAATCTGCATATTATCCACTGAGAGCATGCGATAAGTTATAAAATTGTTATTTTCTATGTGGCAAGTGACTATTAATTTTAGCTGTTTATAAATATATAAAGATACACTGGGCAGTGGTAGCACATGCCCTTAATCCCAGCACTGGAGAGGCAGAGGGAGGTGAATCTTCGAGAGTTCAAAGCCAGCCTGCTCTGCAGAATGAGTTCCAGGAAAGATAGATAACTTGAGATCAATCCCCAGGACTCATATTGTAGAATAAGAGAACTACTGGAAATTGTCTTCTGACATCTACATGTGTATCATGATTCCTGCACCCTTGACAATACAAAATAATATATATTATGTTTAAAAAATACCTTGGTAGTTATTTTATAAGTCAATTTGTCTATATGATTATATATAACATGGTGATTATACTTAGGAATATTATTTTAGAATTATCTGTATATATGACTTAGATGTAATCCTTTATTTTATGCACTAAGCCTATTGTGGGATAAGTCATCTTTATGTTTCAGTTAGGACAAGGAAATATTTACTTGCAACTAGAGTAGAAACAGACAAATTGCTTTTCTCCTTAATCTGGAAAAACAATCCTAAACTCTACTGTGTTACTTAACCCCTAACTTCCTAGGAAATGTGCTACACATATTCAACATGTGTCTGGGAATTTCCAGAGACTAAATCATTCCTTATTCCAACAGGTCTCTGAAGATCTTTCCAATATCATTCTAGTGACATTTGCTTAATTATACATCATAATTATATAACTACACATTGTAATTATATGATTACACATGTTTACTCTCAATAGACAATTAGATATAATCACTCTTAGCACTTAAATGCATGATGACAAAAAGTTACTTGGTGGAATTCAGGAGCCTACAGAGTACATGAAGTGCATGTTAGCCTGATCCTTCTTATATAATAGTTTTTCTGAGATTGGAGGAGTAAGACATCTTATACCAGAATGGACAAGGAGTGATAGAATATATTTTAATAAAGTTAATGTACACTAAAGAGCTGGAAAATCACTGTAAACTTTCCAATATGAGAATATACATAAAAAAAACTTTTTAAGGTGTCATTACATCATTTGTTTCCTCATACCTCCTTCCAAACCTGTCATATACCTTTCCTTGCTTTCTTTGAAATTCGTAGCCTCTTTTTCATTAATTATTGTGACATCCATATATGTGTATGTATGGACACATATTTCTAAATAAAACCTGCTCAGTCTGTATAATGTTATTTGTATGTATGTTTTCAGGGCAGACCATTTGGTATTAGATAACCAATTGGTGTGTTCTTTCTTAGAGAAGACTACACTTTTTTAGTGAAGACTATGCCTCCCACTCTCAGCAGTCAATACTTGCCTATAAGTTCTTGTGTAGGTTTGATGCCTCATTGATTTTCTCTTGTCCACATTAACATGCTCTTTATGGCAGTCCTCGTTCATCACATGTTTAGTCAGTCATGCTGGTCAGATACTATGGGTGTAGATCCTGGCTTTACTAGGAGACACAATCTCAGTGAAATTCCCCAAATTCTCTGGCTTGTACACACTTTCTTCCTATACTTTCATGGTAGTCTTTCAAAATTAGAGATGTTTTGTACATGAATCCATCAATACTAGGCTCCATAACTTTCCTTTGTGATTTTGTTTTTGTTTTTGTTTGTTGTTGTTGTTTGTGTTGACGTCTCTGTTTATTTCAAAGAGAACTTTTTATGATGAGGGGGTAAGGACTTCACTCACCTGTGGGTATAAGGATGTCTATTTAAAGTGTTCTTATGGGTTATTCTTATATAGTAAAGTAGCAGTTGTAAGGTTTCTCTCTAACAGCCATGACTTTATTAGCCCTGGGTAATTGGCTAGGTTTTTAGTGCCAGTTCTGTTCTTGCTCTTGCTGAAAGTGCTTTATATCCAATCTGAGACCTGTTGGTTATGATCAAGGAATGTATGCCACTAATGCATCTCTATGGTTATTGTGCCATACTGGTTTTTGTGTTCATTCCTAGGTATCACATATGAGTGGGACCTTCTGGTACCACAAGGCTAGCCCTCGTGGAAGAGACATCTGAGTCAATTCTAACTCAGGAACTTCTGGGCACAGTGTATTAAATGTGTAGTGTCTGTGACAGTAAAGACTTACCTTCCAGCTCTGAGTGTCAAGCAAACTCAAGAGCAAAAGGCCATATGATTAGTACTTTTTTGGACAATGCAACCAGCAACCTAAGAGACCTTCTCATGGCTGATATTAGGATATTTGTTAGGTGTTGTTTGGTTCATAGAGTGATCATTTTTAGCCCAGATTAGAACATTTCATTTTAGCTGTATATGTATAATTATACATAGGTTGATGTATAATCTGCTTTTTGAAAATAATAGTGAATAGTATGATTCCTTATGCCTTTTAAAGATACTCTTTCTGCTTTTTACCATGTTTGCTTTTTCTTCTGTATTTAACTCCACTCTACCTCCTTATGGGATAGGGTGTTTCCAGGGAGGAATTTGGGAAAGGGGATAACATTTGAAATGTAAATGAAGAAAATATCTACTAAAAAAGAATATCTTCCCTTTCCAATTCCCCTGATCATATAAACTATACTATGCTATGGCTTTCTCTATTGGTCACTAAACTCCTGTTCCCAGAAATGGTCCTTTTTATTTTTATTTTTTAATTTTACTTTACATTTACCTTCCTGGTTTCTATAGTGACTCCATGACATGTGGAGCTAGAAGCCTCAGATGAGAAAGAACATGGGATGTTTGTCTTTCTTAATCTAGATTACCTCACTAAATAAGATCTTTTACAATTACATCTGTTTACCAGAAAAAGATTATAGCTAAAGAATACTACACATTGTATATGTATATATACTATGTTTTCATTATCCTTTCATCTGTTGGAAGACATTTATGCCATTTCCATTTCCTAGTTACTGTGAATAGGGTAGAATTATCTATGGAATGGAATAGTCAGGCCTTCGAACCTATACAATGGAATGGTGGAGCTAGGCCATGTAGTAGATATGCTTTTAGCATTTTTAATTTAAATTCCCTGAACTTATTTCAGTAGTGACTCCCTGTATGCAATCTCCATGAGTAAAGGAGAATCCCCTTTTCTCAACATGCCCTCTAGAATTTTCTCTTAGTTACTTTATTGATCTTTGTCATTCTATGATACGTTGACATCTCAAATTTGTTTTGGTTTACACTTCTTTAATTAGTATAGATGAACATTTAAAAAAAGTTTCTTATTTTTTTTCTTGAAAATTGTCTATGTAGGTCCCAGGCCTATTTTCTAAATGACTCATTTTGTTTTTGAATCATTTAGTTTTGAGTTCTTTAAGTATTCTTGTTTAGTTTCCGTTTCCATGATCTGTCCATTGCAGAGAGTGGGGTATTGAAATCTCCCACTACTA
>NC_045030.1:50622552-50628036 GCF_008632895.1 Mastomys coucha | reverse complement strand
TTTTTTTGTTTTTTGGAGGGAAAACTGGGAATGGAGAAATTCGCATATAAATAAAGAAATAAAAAAAAGTATTCTTAAGTATTGAAGTATATATGTTCTCTCTCAGTTGCACAACTAGCAAAGATTCTCTCCCATTCTGTGAGCTCTCCTCTTCACCCAGTTGATTGTTTCTTTATCCATGTAAAAGCATTTTAGTTTTATGAAGTCCCACTTGTCAACTGTTGGCCTTAAATTATTGGCAAATGGAGCCCTATTTGGAGAGTTTTTTGCTGCACATATTCATCATGCTAATATTATTAAAAATGTTCTGTATTATATGCTTATTTATGTTATTGTTGAGATCATTAATACAAATACCATCATGACTAAACAATATTATAGTAAGACACAGAAGCATATACTGTTCTGCTTTATCTTTAAGGGCATTCATTACCTAATCCACTCATCCTTTAAATATTTGTAATGTTTCAGTTATGTGCTATGATAGGAGTTGAATATTATTCTATAAACTTACTCTCCTGCCATCTCTCTTGTTCCTGGTACTACTGTATTTCTCCCCACACTCATCAAAATACTTCCATTTGGTATCTCACATGCTCATGCCTGGATTGTCAACTGGGTGATAATGAGTATTATAAGTCATATAAGCAAAACAAAGAAAAATAGAATCCACAGTAAAGTGCTATAAAGTTAAAGTTTGATTTAAAACGTGGTAGCAATAAGGCCAGGAAATGTTCCTGTGGCTGTCTGAAGTATATTCCAAGTGCTGCCTATACTTGGATTCGAATCTAAATGCTGTTGTAGCAATACATTTCTTAAGCAAAACATTTTATATTACTTCATCTAGTTGAGTACTTGTCTCTTGATAGGCCAAACTTTTACCATCATATGAAAGTGTAATGGCATTTTGGACATTATTGGATAAAATTGACATAGAAATAAAATAGATATATACTTCCAGAAGATGAGATTGAAGGAGACCCCCCCTGTAATTAGAGGGGGAAATTTACAGTACATTAACATGTTAATATGAGATTCATGCCACTGTGGGTTATTTGAGAAAATATTTTCAGTTCAATATTCAGTGGATAGCCATGAAAATTTTGTAAAATACAATATGCACATAATTGCTAGTACTATGAATAAAGTGGAATTCATTTATAATCCTGGCCATTTCTATCCATGTTACTTCCTCACTTCTGTGACAAAAAGTATACAGAAAGAGGCAACTGAAGGGAAAAAAAGTTTTGATCACTGTACAGTTTGAAGAGAGGGTTTTTTTTATATAAAAAAATATATAGTGTGGAAGTTAGGGGACCAAAAGTGGGAGGCTGACAGCTTACATTACATCTTTAGTCAGCAAAGGGAACAGGAAATGGGGCTAGACTATAAAACTTCAAGATGCATGACCAGTGTTCACTTCTCACAGCATGTCTCTACCTCCTAAAGGTTCCAGAATCTTCAAAAAGAGTATCAACATCTAGAAACTAAGTATTTAAACACAAAAATACAGGGGGAAAATTTTTCTTTCAAAGCACTATCAGGATTTCCTCTGATAAAAAATGGAGTTAGTAATTTTTTCACATGCACCTTCTTCATATAAATCAATAGGCTAATGATATGAATCTCCTCTTATTGTACAGATGAAATCTATAAGGGGAACCTGTTTATGCTTGATGTCATTGTTTTCTTCTTTGAGGTGCAATTTCAGGCATTACTTATCCACTTCCATAAATAACTACTTACAAGAATCCAGCGAGAATGTTGCCATTTAGCCTTGAGTGTTATCCCATCTCTCTTTGAAAGATATGCCAATGTTAAGTAAAATATCTAGCAAAGTTGCCAGCTAAGTGACACTAAAAATAAAAAAAAATACACCAAGAAATGAATATGAAGTTTTGGTGAATCCATATTGGCTTATTTCATAAATGCCTAAATGCCATTTGCCTAATAACAGTTTTTCTGGAAATCAACATTTATCTCTCGATTTTTTATCCCAGAATAGAACAATTTTATGGTTTTAAAAATGCAGCTGCTAATATATCTCAAATACTTAGTTACTTCTCCTAGTTTTAGTCATTTTTTAAAAAATATTAAATAGTTTAGAAATTATAAATACTCAATTTCTTTCTCATATTATTGAGTTCATTATAGTCTTATCTATAGCAAACTGTAACTACTGCCATAGACTCTAACCATACTTTCAAAAGTTTTATTTAATTATGTTTGTGCTGGCTCACATGCCCCAGGATGCTTGTAGAAGTCAGAAGACAACTTTGAAGAGTAGATGCTGTCTTTCCAACATCAGATGTTTTCCAGTGATTGAACCCACATCACAAGGCTTGGTTGGTATGTGCCTTTACCCACTGAGACACCTCATCAGCCATAGTTGGTACTTCTTACCTAAAGTTTAATCCTGTCCCAAGATTTCTGGAACTCTTTCAATACCAGGTTATCAGTTAAGATTTACCCCTCAATAAATCTTTTTAGGAGAATTTGGGCTGACTGGTGGGACAGAGAGCAAATAAGGAACATATTAAATTCACATAAATTTTGTGAGTTCCATTTAAGGTGGTTTATCATTCTAAGCAATGCCCCAGCATCTGTAAAGTTTCCATCTACTCTCAGTTCACATAGAGAAAATATTTGTAGACCTCTCTGGCCCCTGTAAACTTTACTTACCATAATTTACCCTTAAACCTGCAGCAACAGATGTTCTTTTCTATTCCTTCTCAGTTACTATATGGGATTTTCCACTTCTCTGTCCTTCTAGGACTCTCAAACGATTACTGACCATCAAGTTACTTACTTTTTATCTTACCTCAGTGTAGGTAAGGTTTCATACTTTGGATATTCTCTTGAGCTAATTTGTTTAGCATATTTGGTGCTCTTGTCTGTCATGTGATAGCAACAAAAACTGTTCCATAATTAAGTCTCCCCATTAAGATGTTAGCTATTTCAGGTAATGGGCTACCTTAATCTTGATTAAAAAGGCATGACTCAGAAATGATTTTCACCTGTATAGAAGGTTTGTGCCCTCAGGGCAAACTGAGCCAGGATTTGGAGAAGAAATATTTTCAACAAGTCTCTCTACCAGTGATGTCCAGTAGAGTGGAACTCTGTGTGCATATGTACACTTATTCTGCTGTTAGCACTTTTCAGGCTGAGATATTTGCCACTGACGTATGTCATAATTGTGACATATTGAAGAATGGAGACAATATGATAAGAGATATCTCTGACTCAGTATATTGAATTTCAAACAGTGTTTTCAGGGCTCTCAAATATAGGGTACCGCTATGTTTTCTGGGCTATAATATTGTGCTATCATAATCTAATAACCTTGACTCCTTCTCTGACATGCTCAAACTTTGTGTCAACTTCTCAAGCTTTATTTCTACAAGTATACTGAGAAAATACCATCATCTGTCCTGATTCAGGACAAGTATAATCCATTTAATCATATAATTTTCCACTCAATGATTATTAAACAAAGTATCTGATGAAAATATAGCCATGTAATTGAGCACATAAAATCTGCTTGTCAATTGTATATATCACAAATGTGTGTACAGCCAAATACACACACACACACACACACACACACACACACACGCATACACACATGCACACGCACACGCACATACATACAAATTCTATAATCATATATATTGGAACTGACTTCCTAAAATTATTCCAATTGTATCTACTTTGCAATTATAAAAACTGAAGTTAAAGTCAGAAAAAGAGGACAAAAGTTCACAATTAACTCAATATGGTAACTGTTTCTTCTGATTCACCTCACCCTTTCTCTGTACTTCCTTATGTCTAGTTGTAGTCTGATGCACTTAAATAATGCACAGGGTGATGTAAAGCATAATGGAAACTGAATTTGGAGAGTTTAGTGCTTCCAGGTACTTTGAAATAATGGCTGAATTATGTGCGCTTAACTAAAGGCAGCTGTGATGGTTTCTTTATATTTACAGCTTGATACCATGAACATTATATTAGACTTTGATTTCCTGCCTCTTCTTCTTAATAGCTTTTACTTAATGCCTCAGTTTCTATTTCATTTGTAAATTGTAGATATTATTGACAATATAAAGGAATTGTTATGTATCCCTCCCCCTAACAAAGGGCTCGGGAGCCTGGAGAGATGACAAAATACTTAAGAAGACAGGCATCTCTTCCAGAGGACCCAGATGTGATCCCCAGCACCCACATGGCAGTTCATAACAGTCTGTAACTCTAATTCAAGAGGAATCAATGCCCTTTTCTGGCCCTTGGAACCAGTGCATAATTGTGGTTTACAGACAAGCATGCATGGAAGATACTCTTACATAAAAAATAAATATAAACATATCATTAAATCTATTTATAAAATAGGCTCAGAAAGTTGAATATCATATATTCTCTTGTGAAAATCTATATGAAAAACATAGAGATAAGAGCAGAAGAGAGATGATTGAAGAAGAAGGAAGGGAACTACAGAGATAAGTTAAAGAGGCAAGTATGGGCAATGGGAGCAAAGCAGTAAAACAAGTATCACCCAAATCTATTAAAATGCCATAAATAAACCAATAAGCCGTGCACTTCACATTTGGAAACACAAAGGAAAGAGGGTCCACTGTAAATCTGCTAGCAAAATAAAGTCAAGTTACTTTCTGAAGCACAGAGAGGAATGATATGATAAAAGAAGTATCCAATCTACACTTAGTGAAATCAGCAGGAAATAACAGTCACTGTAACATAAATTACATAATTTTAGAATTCCTGCCACATTCTATACATTGTATTTAGAAGTGGAAGGGCTTTAGTATACTATTGCCTATGTATTTCCCCATGAATTCTACACATAAAGGACAGTAACTGAACTGAAGCAGGGAACATTTATAAAACGTTCATCTGATGACAAATAAGCTTGATGAAGTATTGCTGTAAGATTACAGTTTTTAATACCAATAATCTCACAAAATGAGTTCAACCTGGTTCCTATTCTCAGACATATTTCATGTCTTGATGACTGAGACTATATTTCCTCTAATCTCTCTAAATTTAACTCCCTTTGAAACGATTACTATATAGGCACACTTCTAACAGCTTTAGTATTGTGTTTTTATTATTCGCTTAATAATTATAACGATTTTCTATACAATTGACATATGTCATGTTATTTACCTTTATTTTAGCATGTTTTTTTTATCCTCACCTTCACTTCATTTTTTAAAAAATAGCTAGCAGTTGTAATTGCATTCTCTATTTTTTTTCTGTTTGAGCTATGATGTAGCTTTTATCCTCCAAGGCAACTTGAATAAGTATGATGTATCTGGGTCACTTTTTTTTATTTTACACAGAACTTGGAAGACAATATTTTTACATATTCTCATATTGAATAATGCAGTGGGGAATTTTGGCTGCAATCAAGTTTTTTTGTTACATGATATGGTTAATGAATAGACAAAAGTATGTGTCCTTTTTTTTTTT
>NC_045030.1:50616457-50622541 GCF_008632895.1 Mastomys coucha | reverse complement strand
TGTGTTCTCATGTATTTCTTTGAGGGTGCTATTTATGTCTTTCTTAAGGTCCTGTATCATCATCATGAAAAGTTATTTTAGATCTGAGTCTTGCATTTCCAGTGTCATGGTGTGTCCAGGACTTGCTTTGGTGGGAGAATTGGATTCTGATGATGGCAAGTGACCTTGTTTTGTGTTGTTTATTTTCTTGTGCTTGCCCCCCGCCATCTGGTTAACTCTAGTGCTACCTGCCCTTGCTAAATCTGACTGGAGCCTGTCCTTCCTGTGATCCTGGTTGTGTCAGAACTCCTCAGAGTCAAGCTGTCTCTGTGATCCTGTGATTCTGGGATCCTGTGGTCCTGGGCTTGTTAGATCACCTGGCAGTGGAGCTTCCTCTGGGTGTTGTGAGACTGGCTGCAGAGCTTGTGCCCAATGTCTGCTCTGGATTCCAGCCCAGACAGACCAGAAGGAACCCAAGTCACTGGGCTGGCGAAGTTCCTCTGTGCCTGGTCCTGCTGGTCCCATTTACTCCCAGCGTTGTGAAAGGTGGTGGTTCCTCCTTGCCTCTGATCCTGGGTGTGTCAGAGTGCCTGGGAGTGGAGCTTCCTCTGGGTATTGTGGGACTGGCTGCAGAACTTGCTCACAAGGTATGCTCTCTGATCCTGGGCTTGTCTGAGCGCCTGGGAGTGGAGTTTCCTCTTGGTGTTGTGGGACTGGCTCGCCATTTGTTAATATTAAGAATTAATGACTTAAGCAGACTATGCACTCATTTGAGTTTTGTGGGGTTTTTTGGGGGGCCATCTAAATTGCAATGTATTTCTTTTTTCCCATTTTTTTATTAGATGTTTTCTTTATTTACAATATCTCCTTTCCCAGGTTCCTCTCCAATAAAATAAAATAAAATAAAATAACAAAACAAAAACTAAAACAAACCTCTGTTCCCTCCCTTCTCCCCCTGCTCACTACCCCACCCCCTCCTGCTTACTGGCCCTGGCATTCCCCTACTCTGGGGCATAGAACCTTCACAGGGTCAAGGGCCTCTCCTCCCACTGATGACCGACTAGGCCATCCTCTACTATACATATGCTGCTGGAGCCATTAGTCTCATCATGTGTACTCTTTGGTTGGAGTTTTAGTCCCTGGGAGCTCTAAGGGTTCTAGTTAGTTCATATTGTTGTTTGTCCTAAAGGGCTGCAAACCCTTCAGCTCCTTGGGTCCTTTCTCTAGCTTCTTCATTGAGGACCCTCTACTCAGTCCAATGGATGGCTGTGAGCCTCTATTTCTGTATTAGTCAGGTACTGTCAGAGCCTCTCAGGAGGCAGCTCTATCAGGTTCCTGTAATCCAGAACTTGCTGGCATCCACAATAGTGTCTAGATTTGATGATTGAATATGGGAAGGATTCCCAGGTGGAGCAGTCTCTGAATTGTCCTTCCTTTAGTCTCTGCTCCATAGTTAGTCTATACAACTTCTTCAATGCACATTTTGTTCTCCCTTTTAAGAAGGAACAAGTATCAACACTTTGGTCTTCCTTCTTGAGTTTCTTATGGTTTGTGAATTGTATCTTGGGTATTATGAGCTTCTGGGCTAATATCCACTTATCAGAGAATGCATTCCATGTGTGTTCTTTTGTGATTGTGTACCTCACTCAGGATGATATTCTCCAGGTCCTTCCATTTCCCCAAGAATTTCATAAATTCATTGTTTTTAATAGCTGAGTAGTACTCAATTGTGTAGATGTATCACATTTTCTCTATCCATTCTTCTGTTGAGGGACATCTGTGGTTTTTTCCAGTTTCTGGCTATTATAAATATAGCTGCTATGAACATGGTGGAGCATGTGTCCTTATTGAATGTTGGAGGATCTTCTGGGTATATACCCAGGAGTGGTATAGCTTGGTCTTTTGGTAGTACTATGTCTAATTTCCAGAGGAACTGCTAAACTGATTTCCAGAGTGGTTGTACCAGCTTGTAATTCCACCAGGAATGAAGGAGTGTTCCTCTTTCTCCACAACCTCATCAGCATCTGCTGTCACCTGAGTTTTTTTATCCTAGCCATTCTGACTGGTATGAGGTGGAACCTCAGGGTTGTTTTGATTTGCATTTTCCTGATGACTAAGGATGGTGAACATTTCTTTAGGTGCTTCTCAGCCATTAATTTATTCCAGAAGATCGGAATACACAAAATACAAACCACAAACCATAAGAAACTCAAGAAGAAGGAAGATCAAAGTGTAGATACTTCATTCCTTCTTAAAGGGGGGATCAAAATACCCATGGAAGGAGTTGTAGAGACTAACTATGGAGCAGAGACTGAAGGAAGGACAATTCAGAGACTGCTCCACCTGGGAATCCTTTCCAAAGTCTATCCTCAAATCTAGACACTATTGTGGATGCCAGAAAGTGCTGGATTACAGGAACCTGATAGAGCTGTCTCCTGAGTGGCTCTGATAGTACCTGACTAAAATAAAAGTTGAGTTTCTTGTGTTAATTTTTGTATTATCTTTCCATGGACCATCATGCGATATCTTATGCTATAGAGTCATTTCTTGTTTTTTTCATGGAAATATTTTTCAAAGTGTTATATTTTTAGTACTTTTGATTTAATTTTTTCATCTATTGCAAGTATAGGTACATACATTCCTAATCTTATTTGTGAATACTTTCTTTTTATAATTTTCTTTCTTCACCCAGATTCCCTGACTGTCTCATGTAATTGTCTTTTTGTCAGAAATTAGACTTTAATTCATAGCTACTTGTGCTATGTATATTAACAAGTATTGCTTCTGTAAGGACAGAATTTTGAATCCTGTTTTTGCTTTCTCCTTTCAGTTATCTCACTTGGTATCTTAATCTGTTACTTCTTGTCACTAAGATTTAATTTACTGAAATGTTAATATAGAGTTCTTTTGCAATATAATTACTTTTTGTTTTGTTTTGTTTTTTGTTTTTTGTTTTTTGTTTTTGAGACAAGGTTTCTCTGTGTAGCCCTGGCTGTCCTGAAACTCACTCTGTAGACCAGGCTGGCCTCCAACTCAGAAATCTGCCTGCCTCTGCCTCCCAAGCTCTGGGATTAAAGTTGTGTGCCACCCCCTCCCCCAGCTTGTAGCATAATTACTAAAGGAGAATTTTCTTCCTTTCACAAGGATTTGTCTTTTACATGTGAGATTATTCAACCTTGTTTGCACGTCTTTAGTTGCATTCCCTAGAAGCAACCCCTCATAGGGGGATTTCTATGTTAATAGGTCATTAAAGAAGGAAGTAGCCCCTTGGAAACCCCAAGAGAGATGCTGAGAGCAGGGGTGAACTCACAAGTTAATTTTAATCAAATCTCTATAGAGAGAAGATTTGGCTTATGCCTCCATAGGCATTCTGAAATCAATATTACACTTCAGAGATTCCAACTAAAAGAGTAGGGTACTCAAGCTCTTTTTAGTTTATGGTCCAACCTCCACTTGTGAGGAAGAACACTCACAGAGGCTTCCATTTCAGCTGGCCTGGATATAAAGCAGAGTCCACAGGCAGACTCCTGCTAACTGGTGAACATAAATGTTTCCATATGAAGAAAATAGATACAAAAATGTAGCAGAGGATAAAAGGAAAACTAGGACAGCAGTAATACTATCTCCTCCATTTGAGATTATACTTTTATAGGTTTCAGTGTTATGATAATATTTTTGTGATATAAACACTTGGTCATAATTAGCTTGGTAAGCTCTGTTTAGTTTTTCTATTTGTTCTTAGACCAAAATCAATGAATTATCTTTCTTTACTAACCCCTTGGCATTTGAAAAGTTTATGATATCTCAAGTATGTATAGATTTTCTTTTCCTCTCATGTAAATTTAAACATAGAAGACTGGAGTAGGTAGAAAGGGAAAAAAATTCAACTGAGGCCGATATAGCAGTGTGGATAGCAATTCTGTTAAGTCTTTTAAAATTCTATAATAGATCTTATATTTCCATTCAGTTTATAGTGAACAAGAAGTTCTAGGAAGAAGCCATGACTCTAAAGACTGAGTTTGATTAGAACTGCAATGATGTGGAGAAGTTGGAAGTTTGCAGGTACAGTGCCTAAGTATCTTTTATTCTGTGCTTTCTTTTGCCCCGATTAGCCATTCCTTGCACACTTTCTTGTCAAAATTAACAGCATGTAGCTAACATATAAAACATTTTAGATTTTATTAATTTAGAAGAATACTAGCTCCCACTGACCCAAAATTAAGAATGTTATCAGATAGCATTTGAGTTCTTTTCTGAGATAGTCCTCTCTCAGGTGTAACTAATGAACAACCCTGCCTTCATCTTAAGTTTAAAAGCTGTCTTATTGTAAAGACAAACTAGGCTCATTCCTGTTTATGACTAAACCTGTGTTTCACAAGCTTTGGAGTATGTCTACCTGTAACCTTAACTACAAATGGTATTGAACTGCCTGTTCCAGGAAAGGGCAATCACGCTTCTTTCAAAAGTTGTAATGACCATCTTGCAGTCCTCCCTTTGTTTCAAAAGGTTAATTTGAGTGCCTTTTGAATTAATTTGTTATGAATACATTGTTATGACCATCTTGCAACTATGTCTGGTTCCAAAGGTTGTTATGATCAACTTATACTTACATTCTGCTCCTGTAATCCTGCCTATTCCCTATGCCCCATTTGAAAGCCCTCTACTCCTGGACTATAAAAATGTTATCCTCATGTGCACTCTTGAATTCTTGAGCCTCACCTTAGGATGATGCAGCCTGTGTACACAAATTAAAAATGTGTTGCTTTAATTAATTTGGCTATGATTATTTGAGTCAGTATTCTTTCTCCTTGCATATTTAAGATTAATATAACCATGTTTGATGTCTCTACCATTGTAAATTTAAATTTCTTTAACTTATGATTTTCTTTGTTTTGCTCTGCCACTATAAAATTTCATGACATTGCCTCCCTTTGAGAATATGGAACCTGGGGTAATACAGCTACGTGTTCCTGAGCACTCAAACTTGAGTTCATAATGCACTGTCTCTTGTTCCCATTAAGGCAAGAGCAATGTTAATTGAGTTGATATCATCTCCTTGGCAAATATATTCTTCTCTCATAATATTCTTGGGCTTAATAACAGTCTAAGCATTCATCAAGGGACTTTAAAAATTACATGTTTTTGTGACTATGATGATTTCTTCATTGTATGCAGTGAATTTGATGGTGATAGGTATATACTCTTACTCTTGAAGATGTTACTTGAACTTTTCTCTAGGATCACAGAAATGCTTTCCAGATTTTAGATTTTTTCTGAATCCTCTTGAACATCATCTATTGCATTCTATTTGAATGGTTTCTCTTCCAGAAGCCCCCAGGTAACATACCATCATGACTTGTTACTTTAGTTGGCTACATCTTTTCCAAGTTTACAGCATGTGGTAGCATCTGTTTCTCTAAGTATAAACTTCTGCTCAGTGTGTTTTGCTCATCTATTTCTTTCTTTCTTTCTTTTTTTTTTGAGGTAAAGGAACTTGTTTTAATAATTTGGATTGTAGTCATACCTGGAAGATATTTTCTTAGCCACTGCTTGAAGATATATGGACCATTACCACATGGATGGGAACATCCCTAGTCAATAGGGCTCATTATATATGAAAAGAGCTGAGCTAGCCAGTGGAAGGAAGCATGTCAGTAAGCAGTTTCTTACAATGGATTCTGAGTCTATTCTCACTTTAATTCCTGACCTGACATCTTTTTTTTTCCTTTTATTTTCTTTATTTACATGTAAATTTCTCCATTCCCAGTTTCCCCTCCAAAAAACAAAGAAACAAATAAAAACAACAAAAACAAACCCCTGTTGCCTCCCACTTCCCCATGCCTGCCACCCGCCCTCTCCCACTTTCTAGCCCTGGCATTCCCCTACACTGGGGCACAGAACCTTCACAGGGCCGAGGTCCTCTCCTCCTATTGATGATTGAATTTGCAATCCTATACTATACACATGATGCCTGAACAATCAGACCGCTCCATGTGCAGTCTTTGGTTGGTGGTTGATACCCTGGGAGCTCTGAGGGTACCATGACAAAACCAAATTCACACAATATATCTCCACAAATCCAGCCCTTCAAAGAGTAATAAATGG
>NC_045030.1:50601099-50614733 GCF_008632895.1 Mastomys coucha | reverse complement strand
CAATAACAACATAAACAATAGAATGCCCACATACACGTGGAAGCTTAGCAACACTCTACTCAATGATAGTCTGGTCAAGGAAGAAATAAAGAAATTAAAGACTTTCTAGAGTTTAATGAAAATGAAGCCACAACATACCCAAACTTATGGGACACATCTATTTCTTTAGTTGGGCAAATAGATGACTCAATCTAGATTTTATTGTTCACCACAAATAAAATATTTGATAACTTTTCCATGAGAAGTCTACCAGTAACTTTTGATAAGGAATTGTATAATCTTCCACTCCAAATTTTCTTGTATATTTCAATTTTTCTGGATATTACAGATAAAAAATCACATTGAGTCAGATTATTCTACATACATAGACTTGTACATATGTCAGTTATATAATAGAAGTCTTTTTGAAAGTTCAGTCTTTAATATGAGTGGATAATTTTCCCAGAATTTCTGAAACACTGTCAATCACATTTCACTTAAAGAACTTCAATTGTTTCATGTCCAAAGCACAAAAGAGAATAGTAATCAATTATTTTTACTCTCATTATGAACATCCTGTGGTAGTTAAATCACAGCATCATCAAAATATCTGATTTAGTTAAAATATCACTGACATGGAATAATTATACACTCAAGGGTTTCCTACTTCATTTTTTCATATTCTGTTCACACTGCTCAATATAGAATTACATTATGAGGATAATTGGCAGGGAGTGATGCACTGTGAGAGAACTGAAAAATCAACATAGAAAACAAAAATAACCCTACATAAACATCTAAGAAAGTTGTTTTTTTTTTTTAGTTGGACATAAAATTCTTCATTGCCTACTCCTCTGACTATAACAGGTATCTTGGGGTTAGTAAGTTTTCTAAGTTGGGCAAATATTGTTTGTTCTTCTATTTCCCATGATATTTTTCAAAGGTCTGGGTACTCTATAAGGAAGTCTTATAAGAGTAACAGTTTAGATAGGGTCTGGTTTTCTCACACTCTACTAAAAGGAGCGTACTCCACTGAAGTTTGGGACTGCTTGAGAACCTGAAAAAAGGTGAGAAAAGTAGTTCTTACCTAAGGCATTTGGCATTTGATTATCATATTTCTGAAACAGTTTTGGTAGGAAGTTGTAAAGGGTAGGATTAATTGAATCACCAAATAGAGAAAAGTTAAAAAAGATGTAAGTAATATGTGTGCTGTATTATTTTAGACAAAATAGAAAAAAGTCTTAGTAGAGCATGTCTTGCTCCCTCTACTCATGTTTTGCTAGACATAGAGCATTTGTAGTTGAGCAATTTAGGATATATGTTGCTTGTTCTATTTGTTTCCAGGAGACAAATATGAATGATTCCTTTCTGTCAGCTTGCTCATTCTCAGAAAACTAGATTTGTCGTTCTGATGTTAGGGTCACAGAGTCACCCAGTCATCAGCTGCTGACTGCTTATCTGTTTTGACAGGCAAGGAAATTGAGGATGTTAGCAAAGGTTATTAAGGGTTACTATGCAAGTGTGTGGAAAGGAAACCATGGAAAGAACTTGAGCCAATTTGAATTTAGAAGACAATGAGACCAAAAGCAATGAAGTTTCATTATTAAACACTTAAAAAATAATTCATATTGCACTCTTCCATTACTTTTATACATTCATGGGTATATGCTTTCCCTCTCTATGCATCATTCATGGCTCAAAATGTACCATGGTAAATAGATTAAATCAATATTTATAGCTTTCCAAGAATATTGATGCATTCAATATATATATATATATATATATATATATATATATATATATATATCCAGATTCACATATGTATGTCCATGGATTATTGGTGTTTTGTACCTGTTGAACAGATCTCTCCCATGAATCAAATTTATATGGAGAATTTAAATGTGTTTTAATAAACATTTTAGGAGTAAAAAAGTATGTCTCCTTGAAAGATACCAAATTCACATGTTTTTATAACATACTGAGTCAAATGGTTTACTATTCTCAAATTTCTATGGTTCAGGCTAATCATATGAATAACATGAATATACAGAGACACACACACAAACACAGACTTTGTATCCAGCATCTCTTCTCTCCTCTATGTGTAACAGACACATGCATTTCCTTTGGAAATTAAACATTTTCAAGCACTCCCATGAAAGTTTGATTCAGACTAGTCCAATCAGAATACAGCATTTGTCTAAACAATTTACATAGGTACACAAAATGAGCAATCATACTCCGTCAGGATTTTTTTTCTATGAATGCTAAGATAAAGGTTCTCATCCCAAGTGTGTTGAACAATCTGAAAATTTATAGTTTCAAAGCACTTTAGCCATTTTGAACACTATAGAAAAGAAAGCTTGAGGATAAAATTTGAAGAAAAATACAATGCAAGTTACTTTGATGGAAATGTGGCTGGAACCAATAAGATACCTTGAATTCCTGAACCAAACTCAGTCTAAAGTAAGTTGCAAACTATGTCTAAAGTAAATCATACTTAGGTGTATTTTGTTGGCAATCTAACATCAGCCAGTATTTGGAGAATTTTGTCCTAGGAGCCAATCAATACTCTATTGGGTCAAGACACTTTGAGTGAGGGTTTTTCCTCACTAGAAAAATATAATACACTAACTTATGTAGGTAGCTAATTTGAAATTTGAAGAACCAAATAAGAATCATGATTTATTTTAATAGAAATGTGATATGAGAGAAATCTAGGGAACTGTTTAAACATGTCTTTGATGTAACTGTTAAAAGAATTACTGAGGTACTGGTTTGAACAGATCTCCACCATGAATAACATTTAGATGGAGAATTTATCTGTGTTTAATAAACAATTTTGAATATAAAATAAATGTATACTTGAAAATATTAAAATCAAATGAGTTTCATTACCAACCACTTATTTCTGTACAACACACAAAAAATATCACCATCCTTATTTTAGTGTATTTGCTTCTGTTCTGTTTTATGTAGTTAATATCACACTATATATTTGATTTTTATCTTTCTTTTTTCATTCAACACCAAATAATAAGTATTTTCCCACATCATTAACAACTCTTCAGGAAGAACATGTTTTTCTTGCCATGGAAATTACAGTTTATGTGGGAATGAGATACAAAAACACATGAAATAGTGAATAGTGTAGTATGAAAATTGTAGTACAAGAAATTTGCAAATAAGGATGTATTAAAATAACATTAATCTCATCATCTAAATTGTTAGATTCAATAAAGTTCTAGAAAATTTAAAAATGTCATAATTAAGGAGTAAATTATAATAGAGTATGAAATTGTGTGCACTAAGAAGATTGCAATAAGCAAATATTTTTGTCAAGATAATGGGCATGATGCTTTACAAGAATGTTCAAAGGCTAGAAATAAAATGTAGTAAATGAATTATAAATGAGTAGATATATATGGTACCTTGATTTTGTATGGTGTTTTTCATTGTACAAAACTATCTTATTTACATAGAACACTCATATATATACATATATATTAAATATACTACATATATATACACACACACAAATACATATATGTATGCTTACACACACACATACACACATACACACACTTATATGAGACTGAGCACAGAGCATTTCCTAACTAGTTCCAAACCCTTTAACTGCTTTCTCACTATGATCCTACTGCTAGTTCTGGGCACCTGGATCTTTGCCTTAGTGCAGCTACATACTTGTTTTCATATAAGTATCTTCTATTTGTGAATCCTAAGTATTGAGTCAGAGCTCTGGAATTGGTTATACATTACAAGGTTAGTACAATTGGACCTTAGCACTGGTCATTGAATCTTATGAACTATAAAATGAGTACAATTTATGCCTCTAAACATAACCCTTTCTTTCAAAGTTCTATTTGGGTTACTGCACTTATTTCATATTTGGGACATATTGTATGTCTGATATATTTGAAGTTTGAAGCTAGTTAAAATTGTATACCTTTATAGATACATAACCTCTTTTTGTTTTTTGTTTTGTTTTGTTTTTGTTTGTTTGGTTTTTCAAGACAGGGTTTCTCTGTGTAGCCCTGGCTTTCCTGGAACTCACTTTGTAGACCAGGCTGGCCCTTGAACTCAGAAATCCACCAGCCTCTTCCTCCCAAGTGCTGGGATTTAAGACGTCTACCACCACTGCCCAGCTGATACATATCCTCTTTTATTTTTCTCCATGGATGTTTGTAGGAGGTTTTCTTCATCTGTTGAATACACAATTTTGTTTGCTTTTTTAAGATATGTCCAATCACAGGCTTATTTTCACTGCCTTCTTTGAAAACTCAGAAAATTATTCTTCTGTATTTGAATGTTGTTTCTAATACTTAGTCACCTTCATAATGCTTAAACTGGGATATCTCCTCTTTGCTCTCTGCATATCTCATTTACTTTTAGTCTTGTTCTCATGGCTGCCTATAACATTTTGCATCTGATTACTGCCAAAGAATATTTTGGAGATTTTAAGTCTACATATACACAAAGAAATAATAATTGTGGGATAATAGAGAGAAAAGAACTTCTGGTTGCTTTAAAATATGTGCATATGTCCTATATGATCAGCACTGGCTTTCTGGCTCTTATAATCATCTGCGAGAGAAAGATGTCTATTTTACTACCTAACTTTAAATGAGATAGCTCTTTACAGTGTGACAGCACAAATAGATTATACATTTACCTATACTATGGAGAAACCTCAGGTTTATAAGAGAAATAATTTATAATTTATAAATTAATAATAAATTATTTTATAAGAGAAATAAACTGAAACTGTTCACAGATTTTGAGTATACAGAAGTTGGGCCTATAATTTCATATGCCAACTCTCTTACTTGCATTCATCTGGATCAATTTATTTTATTTATTTCAGTTCAATAATAGTTACCATTATTGAATGTTTGTTTTGTGCTATGGCTTTTTTGTTATTTGTATTATTAGTTTTTTGATCATTTTATACATGTATAATACATTCTGGTTATTTTCTTTCCCTGTCTTCTTGAATCTCCCTCCTACTCATATCAACCCACTATTTTGTCCCTTTCCCAGACTGATTCCTTTTGGCTTCATTTTGTGCATATTTACAATAATCAGGGCCATCTGTGTAACTATTGGATTAGGTTACATACTGGAGGTTAGTGAGATCACCATTGCTTACAAACTGAAGCAATGATTCTCCATTTTCTTGAACATATCCATATGAAGTAGTTCAGCAGTGATGGGTAAGATCCTGCTGAGTCCTTCTCTGCTCTTGTTTGGCTGTTGATAAGTGCATTTTTGATATAACTAACATGCTCAGCCTCAACTAGAGAGTACATTTTCTAGTGTATCAAGATGAAGGCAGAAACTCATGATGAAGACAGAGACTTTTGGCTGCATAAGCTCCTGTGAATAAGTGACAGTTGAATGCGCTAAACAAAACAGTTTGCCATATCCTTCCAGGCTAATGGAAAAGAGTAGAGGAAGGAGTGGAGAAGATAGTAAGAGATAGAAAATAGTAAAAAGTATTGCAAGATGCTCTCATTAGGACAATAAGTAGTCATAACATAGATCTCACAAAGACTAAGATGTTTTATGGGTTATTATAAAACAGTTTACCATACACTAACTCATGCAATCCTAATTAAAATGCTATTAGAAAAAAAGAACTGTAATTACACCTATTGTATTGATGAGTAAAACAAGGGACATGTATTTCAAATGATTTCCCTACGGTCATATAACAAGCAAGTAATGTGACTGGGATTGAAACAGAGAGAACCTGTACTAAATGGTTATATACTAGTATTTACCACTTGTATATAAAATAGGAACACATTATATACATATGTGTGTGTGTGTGTGTGTGTGTGTGTATAAAATGGATCTGATATGGAGCCATCAAACCCAGCATATTCCCTTCAAGTTCTTATTCAACTTGATAAATCCATCTCTTGCCAATCACTACTCTAACATACAGCCCATTTTTCCTGTCTTTTCTCATCTTCATTGTTTAACTTCATTTTGATGTTCAATGTACTTACATTGCTCACAAGCATAGAGACACATGTGGACCTGGAAATAAGAATACATGAATATACTCTATGATGCTTGAGTTGTCTTTGCCCTTCATAATTTATTCACACTGAAAATTGACTATATACTTTATAATAGAAGGAACAAAGCTTAATTTTGTTGCCAAGTATAAATGCCATTTAAAAAAGTCTGACTACATTGATTAGCATGGACTTTAAGTTAGTGAGACTATGTGGAATGTTACTATGATAGATTGAATTGCTTTCATAAAAGATGTTGTTTTCTTTAATTCAGTGACTGTGAATAAGAAGCTGTTGTGAAAATATGGTGTTTTCAAGTGATTGGTTAAGTTATGGGAGTATGCCATCATCCAACAAGGTTGTGTTACAGAAAAGGGAAAATTGGTCATGTAGATAGACATCCAATAACTGGCCATGTTACCATGAAGGCAAGATCTGGGTGAATCATCTACAGTTCAAGGAGGGGATGACACTGGTAGATAATTCCAGAATCTAAACAAGAAGGCATAGAGTAGATGCTATCTCATGTGCACTATAAAGTAACATGTCCTGCCAACCTTTTGTCTTGATATTTTGGGGTCCAGAAATATGAAGTGATACATTCTGTTGTTAGTTAACCTGAACATGATACTTTTATACTACATACCTTGCAAACTCAGTATATATCTGAACTCCTATTTTGTGATTGACCCTGAAAACAAAGATAATAGTACAACATTACAATGATGTGTAACTACAGCCTTATCCTCAGAAATATATCCTAGCTATCTTTAACTGTGAGGTATCAGATGTTCTTTGTTGGATGAGTTAAGTAGATACAGGGATTTATTCATAATAAACCTCACTCAGGGCTGTTGTCTCTTTTGCTTTAGAAGGAATGCTACAGTAACTGCTAATGAGCAGAAAAAATGATAAGCTCTAGAAAAAAGAAATTGTTCCTGTCAGCTTTTCTCCACTATGTGTTATGTGAGTGTCTCTTTGTTGAGACAGCAAGAATAGGTGGGATGTTTGGATGCCTGCAAGCATTCTTAAGTATGTTATGTCTGGAACACTGCTTTAAGATTGCCTTTTTCATTTCCCCCTGATTTCTTATTTCATGAGTACATAACACATAGCACATCATAATTATTCATTTAGTGTTCCTAATATAGCCCCTCAAAAAAGCTGAAATCCTAACTTAAGTTGACTTCCCTAGAAAGTAGCATTGTAGAGTCTGACTTTAAATTAACAGTTGGTACCATTTGATATTTCTTCTGTAATGCCCTAGTTTCTAATCTATGCTATTTGACCTTTGACTGGTTATGAGCTTGGATACTGACTCTACTTCAGGAACCCTGGCTAAAATATTTATATAAATTATACCCTTTGCAACAAACATCACTTTTGTCTTTCAAAGTATGTCTTTATGGTATGACATTTCTTTCTTTTGTGTCATTTTTACTTCTTTTCTGGTTCACTTTAAGTTTTAAAAATATTTTAATTTATTCATTAAAATGTCCATATACTTCTCTTAGAGGACTTGGGGTAATCAGGCTTATACTGACTAGGAAGCCCCCTCTCCGAATTCTAATTCTCATAATGGCAATAGTCTTACCCATTTCTAGAGCTTGAAACCTACAACAATGAAAAAGCCAACAGGATATATACTGTACTAGTGCAATATTGGCACGTATATAGTGAGAGAAAACAAAACTCTCTAACTGGACCTAAAGGACCCTTAATTTTCAACAGAAAGAAGAGCAGAGCAATCTACAACTGGTTAGAATGCAGAGAATTAATGACTGTGTGGTTTCTTTGCCCATATTTGACATATATATCATGAACCCCTACACTTAAACCTCAGGCAACATCTCAGAAGAGTAGCAAGATAGGTTCTAAGTGCCTGAGAATTAGAATAACTACTCAGGATAACTTCTTCTAGACAAGATTCTGATACATTCTATTATATTAATAGCTCTTATCATGGTATTGTATGCTTATAATCTCAGGAAGAACGAAGTATCAATATTGCACATTTAGAGATCTCCCAGGCCATGTAGTTAATTTTCAGCTAGCATGATTAACATGGTGAGGCCCTGACACAAAATAAAAATCACAAACAACAAAACTTGTTTCATATATATACCTATTACTGGAGTAATGAAATTTGAATCCTTTTGTGTAATTCTATTCAAAGATATGTACAGTCAACAATCTTATTTTGCTTGCTATTTCAGTAGCATAACTTGCTGAAGATTAGCAAACATATTTTTTCCTGAGCAATAACAATAGAGACACCACTCAATCCATGTTTTTCTGAATTAAATTATTAATTAAGAAAGAGTACTGGGTCATGGCACGAGATGAGAAAAGCAGTGAATTCAAGTTATCACTTAGAATCTAAGTGAGGCACCACAGTAGGACAGGAGAAACACCAAGGACTGTGGCAGAGTGACGAGGAATTAACAGGAGGAATGTAGGGGAACCTGCAGAGAAACTTTGCTTCTTTATTCCAGTGCTTTGCTAAGAATAATTTTCCACTACCTGTGAAGCACATGCCTGAGAAGGAAACTGACTAAGGCATATTGTTTTGGAAGATCTATTATTTGAATTCTGCTGTGTCAGTGAATAAATGGACATTTGGCTAATCTATGCACAGCCCTACTTTGCACATCCAGACTTGAAACATTACAGTGTCCTGTTAAGGCCTTAGACAATAGGATTTGTGCATCTGTAAAGTCAGAATCAAAGACTAATCCATACTTGGTTATTCTGAGTGAACTAAAACACAGTAATTCATTTTCATTATAGATCGGGCATGCTGAGGAGAGGAACTGATCCATTAATGAAATCTGCTGTCTCTTTTCCATTAAGCCTGCTGAGGTAAGGGTCAGTCTGACACCTCACTATGGGGAAGCCAGAGAGGAAAACATCTCTAGGAGTGAGAATTTGGCCAAGGTAGTTTACATTATATTTTTGGCAGCTGAAAATGCACTTTAACTAAATGGCTTCTGTCAAATCTGTCTGTGGTAACAGCTTTTGTGGTAAATGCGTGGGATGAGTTAGGAAGCTTCATGAAGGCTGAACAGCTATGGAAAATCTTGTCTTTAGAGGACATAGAAAGCAAGATGTAGATATATGTTTGATCTTCCTTATAAATGGATACATGTAGGATAAGGCAGATTCTGGCAAGGTAGAATAGGTAGCATCCTCTTGATATTCTTAAATGTTTGGGAATATTATTTATTTTTATTGTTTATTTTATTTATTTACATTTCAAATGTCCCCCTTTCTATTCTCCCCTCTGCAAAGCTCCCATCCTATCCCCCTCCCCTTTGCCTCTAAGAGGGTGCTCCCGCACCTACCACCCACTCACCCATTCCTGCCTCACCCCACTAGCATCCACTACACTGGTGCATCTAGCCTTCACAGGACCAAGGGCCTCCCTTCCCATTGATGCTAGATAAGACAATTCTCTGCTATATATGCAGCTGGAGTCATAAACCCATCCATGTGTACTCTTTGGTTGGTGGTTTAGTTCCTGGGAGCTCTGGGAGGTCTGGTTAGTTGATATTGTGGTTCTTCCTGTGGGATTATAATGGACTTGAGCTCCTTCAGTCCTTCCCCTAATTCTTATATTGAAGTTCCTGGTTTCAGTCCAATAGATAGTTGTGAGTATCTGCATTTGTATTAGTCAGGTGCTGGCAGAGCCTCTCAAAGGAGAGCTATACCAGGTTACTGTCAGCAAACACTTCTTGACATCAGCAATAGATCTGGGGTTTAATATCTGTAGATGGGATGGATCCCAAGGTGGAGCAGTCTCATGTTATCCTTTTCTTCATTTTCTGGTCCATTTTGTCCCTGTATTTTCTTTAGACAGGAAGAGTTCTGGGTTAATATTTTTGAAATTGGTAGGTGACTCCATTCCTCAACTGGGGGCCTTGGCTATCTACTTTAGGTAGTCTCCACAGGTTCTATCTCCCCTCAGTTGGTTATTTTGACTAATGTCATTCCCATTGGGTCCTGGGGACCTCTCACTTCCCTGGCATCTGGGAACTTCTAGTAGCTTTCCCAGTTCCCCAACCCCACTGCTCCATATTTCCATTCATTTTCTTAATGCTCTGGACTTCCTCTGGACAATAATTTAGCAAAGCCTATAATCGACTTTCTTTTTCAAAGGTAGTTACTGTTTGTTAACTTTTCTTAATTCGAAGTGTACTGTATATTAATAGTGCTTCTCAGACTTGTATATTTATTTCTTCTGCCTATTTATATTATGCTGGGTATACTTGTTTCTTTTATTTTGTGTTTACAAAATGTGCAAATAATAGATGCTTTTCTTTCCAAAGTACAAATTTATAACATTGCAGAACATTTATTTACTTTTCCTTCATTTGACTTCTCCCCCGTGTTCATTCTATGTTCCTATAGCATGGAGCTTACTGAGACTCATTTTCTCACCAGAATATATTCCTGTGTATTTTTCAATGCAGAAAAGCTATTGTTGAAACATCAGAGTAACAAACTTGTATAAAGGAAAGAGAGAATAGAGACTTGGGATTTAATTTCATATATACCAGAGCCTTTTATGTGAATCAATATAACCCAGTATCTTTCTCTGATCTTGAAGTTCCTGATCACTAAGTTGTTTTTTCTTTTTTGTTTGTTTGATTAAATTTTTTATTCTGTCTTCTGGAATCTGTTATGATTCTTCTTTGTTTCAGCATATCAAAGGTCTTAGAAATTATCCTGAAAACATGAGAGGTTATTATCCTTGAATTTCCTTCTCCATTTTCTATTGAAAACCTCCTATGGTTGATATATGATTCAGATGAAATGAAGCATATTCAGGGTGTTATGGGCACAGACTAAAATATGATTCAAAACTGTTGCATGTGTGGTCTCATTTTTGTCCTCCACATAACTGTATATGACTTATATTACAGATTTATTTATTCTCACAGAGGAGTTTAAATTACACTAACGTGCCTAGAAATTTGAAAGTCAGTGTGTAAATATTGTCTGTGTGACTCAAAAGCTCATCTTCTTAACCTTTACACTATAACCATCACAGCATGCTATACTCCTGCTTGCTGAGCAAGCTATATTTGAGCAGGCAAACTAATATATATTTACAAATATACATAAAACGAAAAGCAGGAAGCCAGCTGTGAAACTGATAGGCTGCAGTTACTTGTCAGTTGGTGAACTTTAACCTATTTCCCCAAAACTGACTGGTGACCTAGACCTGCTCAGATCTGATGTCCATACATTTCTAACACAAATATTATGGAAGTGATGTGGAATACAGAAGTGAAGAATGACAGTATTCACCCAGTGACACAAGAGGCACATGGCATCAGACCTTATATCTATGTAAATGGAAATGCTATGTGATACAGGCATTATCACAAGAAAAGTCAGAAAAATGAAGAAAAGGGTGATAGAAAGCCAAGCAGAGTCCTTCCCCATGGCTCCTTCCCAGATTGGCTTTGTGTACCCCATTTACTACTTACACATTCCAGCCCTGAGCTCCAATTAATTCTGCTAGAGCACCAATAGGAATTTGAAATCTTTTTAATCAGCTAATGATGAGATACAGATACTATATGAACCATAAAACAGTTTGGAATCTGAGCTGCAAGAAAGAAATGGAGGCAGCTTACAAAGGAAACCATTCTTATGCTTTCAAATTTAGTATCAGCCTATAAAGTTGGTAAGAAATTGGGTAGTAGTAGATGAAGGTACATGCCCCACCTCTAGTGTCAAGAACAATGAATATGTAGTCTGTGTTCACATATAAGTTCAATCCTGAAAAGGGAATGTTTATTGTGCTATTCACTTTTCCAGAGTGAATGAAAATCCCAGCAGTGTGCATGGCAATGCAAGACAGAGGGTCTGGGAACCTGAGATATGGCACAGAGGGAAAGAAATCTCATGGCCCATTTAAGCTATGCTTTCAGCCAGGCATTTAGGGAGGGTGAATTGTACTTAGTTGAAGGAGTTCCTGGGGTGAAAAGCAATGACCTGGGTATGATCAAGTGTTATGTGTTTGATCTGAGTACTATGAGGAAAGAGTTTAGTGGCATGGTGGGTGGATTTGGAAGGAATCCTTATACCAGATTAGACTGAAAGAAGGATGAAAATCTTCTTGGAAGGAGTTTTTGCTCCGAAGCTCTCCCTCTGTCTGGCTGGTGTGCAGCCATTGTGTGAAGCTTAGCCATTAAGTCCCCACTTCATATGGCTTCAGGTCTTCTATGTCCTATATTATTTAGCAACTCTTTCAATGAAGTACAGAACATTTTCTGAGGTCATTTGTCTCACTTGGAAGGGGCAGTTGAACTGAGTTGTTAAGAGGATGGAGTAAGACAGGAGGAAACTTTTAGAAAAGAAAAGAAAAAGCAGAAAGCCTTCAGCAAATGATCCCTGATCCCAGACAGGGTAGTGCCAGAAAGAGGGCAAAAGAGGTTCACAGTGGTTCTGGAAACTGAATGGCACTTAAATGAAAAGTCTGTTCAAACCCCCAACATAATAGATAGAAACGTATTTACAGAAGTTGGAAGGCTGTTTTGTATCCTCCATACCTCCTCTTGTGAAAAATAATATTTTGCAACTTCTTCCATGTGGATTCTTCACTCTGTGGATTAGCTCCAACCAAGTTAGAATGCCCAAATCCAGCATTCTGAAACATATAGCTCCATTAGGAAGTATACTGATTTTATTATTACTGTAAGCAAAGTCTTACATGTTAAAACTCAGAAAGAAAAGAAATGAATACATACATGTATCATATATTGAAAAGCCAAATATGGACCAATATAATTATTTATTTGAGAATTGTTTTGATGCTTCTCTATCACCACAAAAATGCCAACATGTTTGGCATACTGGATGGATCTCCTCTAGAGAAAGGAGAAAGCAGCATATAATAGCTAAGGCTTTAGCTAACATGAAGATCTTTGATGCTAACAGGGTACTCTATCCCATTAGCTTCTGAACATCATGGAAGGAATCCCAATTATTTTATCTACGTGTTAGAAATTTCTGGACTTCTTGTATGTACAGCTGAAGACTATTTTTCTTGTTTCTAGGGAAAAATAGCTTTGACCTTGTGATTCTCTAAGTAACTTAAGAAATATAACAGCAAAAGCACACTCTTACGTCTTGTTCAAGGCAGAGAAGTAAGTACACAACAGTGGGCCTCTGGGCACCAGATAGTTGAAACAGAAATGTGGAATTTAATTTGACTTGTGTTTCTCCCTGTGGAGTCAAAGTAGCCACCCACAGTTTTTTATTGTCTGTTCCATTAGTGAAGTGTGGTACCAGCATAATTCCTGGATCAGTTAGGCATTGCTGACATCCTGAAATAATCTTCATGGGAAATTTCTGAGGCAAGGAAAATTCCACTTCTGATTCAGGCTAGAGATAAAACCAATGATCTCAATGATTTCCTATAACTGTGAAAGAGGATTCAAATTCTAGCTTTTATCCAAATATGAAGATCCATCTGTGTGTTGTATACACAGAGAGGCAGACATAGACACACACAGACACACAAACACTGGTACACACAGACAAACACTAATTCACATACCAAGAGACAAACACTGACACATACACAGATACTGA
>NC_045030.1:50596531-50600411 GCF_008632895.1 Mastomys coucha | reverse complement strand
ATATTTCAGAATCAAACCATATGAAACTTGTAAGTTGTGGAATCTGTATTCCTACTGGCATTTGTTTAATTTAAAAATACATGCTCATTATATCAAATGACATGGTAATTTTTGAGGTAGTTGGATTAATTAAAGGAATGAGCAGAATGGGCTACCTACATTTTTTGTAAGGTCCTTGATTCTCTCTCTAGCACTGAAAAGAAAGAAAGAATGAAAGAAAGGAAGGAAGAAAATTACAGAGTATCACCTCTCTCTCTCTTTCACACACACACACACATGCATATGTATGTGTGTATACACATGTAATCTCACTTTAAAAATCTGATAACTGTAATTACATTGCCTTTTTAATGCCTCAGTTTGTCCAGAGATGTATCTATTCACATCTTCACCTATAGTATAATTTTCTTAAACAGTTGAAACAACTGCAGGCTAAGTGTCCAAATATTTGAGCCTGTCGATACTATCCTCATTCAAACCACCACATGGGAAATTTAACATGGGATTTTCCTTCATCCTCTATATGTCCATGGTCTTCTATAATGCAAAATTCATTAAATATAACTTTGATTGCTTCCTTAATCTTAAAAGGTCTAACATTTTTCAAAATTTCAAAATCTCCTCTGAAATTTAAGACAAAATCTTAGTTGTGATCACTTGTAAATTAAAAACACAAGTATACATATATGTGAGTATATGTAGACGTGTGTGTGTGTGTTTGTAAGTACACATATGACCGGCATATGTATGTGTGGAAGTATACATACACCCTGTGTGTGATATATGTGTATGTGTGTTTGTGTGCATGTGTGCATAAATCCCATGTACCACAGCACAGATTAAACATTCATACTCCAAAAGAAAGAAATGGGAGAATAGTAAAGAAAGACTGTATCAAAGCAAGATTGACACAGTAAAGCAAACACTAAAACTTGCAGCTTTGTGTCTAGTATCTGGGGATCATCTAGGTTTCAACAGGCTTTGGTACTTTCATGTCTTCATTTGAATTGCTTGTATCATATATGTCTTTTCTTCAAGGTAGATTTTACTTTGTACTGTAGCTTTTCCTTCAGATGTCCTAGGCTCTAGGCATAAAAATGGGGTATTTAATATACCTTTACTTTCACCTTCAAATTTTAATGCACATCTGACTCAGAATTCCATATAGGGAATCTAACTCTGAGATTGTTGCATGGCTTGAAGAACTTGATAGAACTTTGGTTAGGACACTAAGTCCCACTACTAGTTCAAGGCATAGGCTGACTCCCATTCACCACAACTGTGATGTCATTTCAATGTCCAAGCAACTAAATCTCAGAAATCATTTCTCCAAGAGGCTATTTTGGGGAAGTGAACTCTTGTGGAGGTATTCTATTTAGATATTCTATTTTCAGATACCTTCCTTTCAAATTAGGTTTTTAAAAAATGTGTTTTCAGGTATGTTCTCAAGAAAGTTTATATCAGTTTTTACACTACAAAGTAAGCAGTTTACTTTTAGTGCATCTAATCTATTTTAAGAAATATAGCTCCTTTGTCCATAACACTGTACTTAGTGTGTCTGGAATTGCAACCCTGTTCATACTCACTCCTGGCCAATCTATACATTTGTCTTCATTTCTTCTCTCACTCCTTCTTATTTTATTTGTAATACAAGGTTAAACGTGGTGAAAAATTGTTGGGGCCCAAAAGCCCCTGGCATCTCAGTCTCCATCTTGTCCCTGGGCCATCATCTATTAACTAACACTCTTTTGTTTCTTCCACTATCTTGCTTCTGTTCCCACAATTGACTTAGGACATTTTATGATAGGGGACTTTCTGGACCTTTTACATCGAGAACATTCCTTTCCTGACATTTTAAAATGGGGGCATTCCATTTACATTAATGTGTAACCAAGCAATGTGATATACTGGTTTGGCCTGTGCACCTGGACAAATACCTTTGTGGTCTGTAGCTTTTTTAAGCCCTTTGTTTCCCTAGAGTAAATTGAGACTTGAACAGAATTTTTGTCTTCTCTCTTTCCTTTTCATCTCCTGATCCCAATTTGTCATTGTTGCTTCCTTCCCTGGAGAACCCTGCTGTTTAAGTCCTGCAGGTTGGGGCAAAAATTAACCATAGTAGAGGCTGATTGTTGTGGTGTCTTTTAGAAAATATGATATGGATGGATTCTGGCTTAATTCATGATAAAGTTCTTCAATCCTTTTGAAACCTCATGAATATAGATTTCATTGTCTATATTTGTGTAGGAATTTTGGTTTTCCATACTTCTATTGGAAAACCAACTTAGTTTTCCTTATGTCAATATAAGGATTCATTAGCTTGCATTTTCAGATTTTCTATGTTCTTTCTAGAAAACAATTACAAAAGCCTGATAGTGCCATGCTCAAGCTTATCATAGTGACAGTAGTGATACTACTTCTCAGTATAGTTTACATAAACATATATATATTCATTTTTTCTAATTACTATGAGGAAAATATAAGAGAATAAAATAAATTAAAGGGACAAATACTTCTTTTAACTTATGATTACAGTCTATCTTAGCAGGGAAAGCATGACATGGTTAACAGTGGTAGCACTGTATATGTAACGGGGATGTCTCAAATCTTGGTAAACCAGTAAAAAAGTGCTTTGGGCCAGAATGGATTCAGCTTTAACATTTTAAGCCCTACCTTCCAGTGACCTATCCAATGACTTATTTTTTTCCAGCTAACCCCATGTTGTATGATATTTTTCTTGGATAGACATGACAAAATATCTATTTAACTCTGGGTCATAGTTAGTCCACTTTTAGTAATGACACAAACCTTGACACACATGGTAAGAGAAAGTCTCAGTTGATGAATTTCCTCCACCAGATTGGTGTGTATCCCTACAAATTGATTTTGGTCTTACTGCTTATGACAACAACCAAGAAGCAAGCTAACACACCTAGATAGAAAACTGATGATAGACTAATGATACAATTCCACCCACATCTTTCTTGGTGAACCAATTTGCTCATTTTGCTTACTTTCAGAAGAATTAGAGATAACATACAGAAATATGGGTGATACAAACACAGTGGCCCTAATGAAGAGCTAACTCTATGATGGGTGATTAATTAAGAAAGCTGCATCTTTGTAATGTAACTTGCCAACAGCTCATATAAAAGAGTTTCTACTCCACAAGCCATTGTTTAGTACTCACATAATTTTGAGTTTTTAAGCTTTCTGAACCTCCTGAGTCCTGTAAGTTTCATGAACTTCAGAACTTCAGAGCCTGATAAGTTTTTATTATCTTCCCCATTCTTACAAGTAACTGAGCTTCCTCTCAGGAGATAATCTTTTAATTTGGAGGTGATAACTGTATAATACTCTACTTATAAGTAGGGCAATTAGGTTATTTATTTAATTTTTATTCTTCAATACCCCATACTAATTTATAATTGTACTATTTTTCACCTTTACCTGTATCCTATTACCAAATAGATCTTTGCCAAAGCATTGAATGTTAAAAACTGCCCACCTAGAATCTATACCTCCATATTTTACAATTTGCTGAAAATTTTACTCTCAAATGCCATATAAGTCTGTTCTCTTCTATTCCATCTGAAAAGTAATGGGCCCACAGTCTAAATGCTTACTACCATATTAGCCTCCTCAGTCTCTAATCTAAATCATGGACATGCTCAGTATTAAATCCTATCCTATGGATCCTGATAAATAGTCCTGAAAAATGTCTATTTGGTATAGAAATTTAAATCCCACATATGTTAGCATATGATGATTAATACTATAACACATAATTATGCTATACTTAACTGATATAATTTTGAGACTTTGGTGATTATGAAACAACTCCTAAAGAATGACTGGCCAGAAAGTGGGAGAGGGCGGGGTG
>NC_045030.1:50591711-50596521 GCF_008632895.1 Mastomys coucha | reverse complement strand
GAATGACTGAATTATAAAATTAGGTATGACTTCAAGTATTATTTAGGTATTGAGGACATACAAAATTAGACTCCAGAGCTGATCTTTAATATTTAAGAAAAATAATTAAAAGGAGAGAAGCAATAATTGTATATATTATAACAAGTCAATACAGGTAAATATAAATAACTTAAAACAGCAACTAGTCTATCTACTTTGTCCCTATCTATTGGGGATTATACAATTACAATAGAGCTATTGAATAAATATGTTAATATAGTACTTGTTCTATTTCTACATGTTTAATGAAGATCAATCTATAACATGTTTGTCATCATTAGGATTACACTAAGGACCCTAAGAAAGACTGGAATACAAACTGAAGTCTTTGCATACTAAGTCAGCAATTAAAATCAAGGAGTTTAATATTTCTACTCAGTGAAAATTAAAACACAAAAGAAATGAATAATAAACTAGAACAAAACAGGAAAAACTGTTTGAAAATGGAAACTTCCTCACTTATTTCTCTCGCTTTTCCTGTAGGACCTTAGTAAAAAATATGAAGTTGTCAAGGATGAGACAAAGAATATGTTGATTTGGCCACTGGAGATATATTCTCCTTCCCAAGGATCAGAATGAATAGACAGGAAAAGAAACTCCTTTTCACTTTCTGATTAATATCTTGCTTAAATAACATCAAAAATTTAGGAGACTAAGGTAGTCACCTGCTGTTGCAATTTGATCTTACCTTCATATTATCAGGTGATGAATTTGTTATAAGAAATCATATAAAAAGTAATTCAAAAATACATAAAACCAATTTCTCTGTTCAGTATTCTGAGAAATAAATATGCCAACACAGAAAGACTATTTATCATGGAAATGACAAACTTCAAGTTCCAGCCCACCAGTACCATTTTGCAAGACATGTTCAATAACCCCTATCCATTTATCACTATTCCCAGGATGATAAGAGGCAAGGCAGGTGTTCTTCATTCCAGTTCACTAAACTAAAATTATATCCATCACTTTTACCAATATGAAGATGATACCTGGATTCTGATATAAGAACAGTCCCTACAGATGTACCCCCTTAATACTTTACCCCTTTGACTTGGGGAGTACAGATCTTTAAAAATTATTAAGCTATTCTTTTATTCTTGTTTTGTTTTTGTTTTTGTTCTTTTTGACTTCTGACTTTCCCAGCAGAAAGCCAACAGCTAACTTTCAAAACCAAGGCATATACTCATGAAAGAGACATTAGGAAGCCAGGAGATCAAATAAGCCCCAGGTGTCTTCTATTCTACTGACTGTCACCATGAAAGGCAGAGAACAATGCACAACTGGAGCAATTGTCTGCCCAGCCACTACCTAACATGCTTTGTGCACTGTCTGGACTGATAAACCAAATATAGAACTAAGAGTTCTATTTAGAGCAAGTAAAGATCATTGCAAATATATCACTAGTTTAATTATGAAGAAAAGAAGATTGTATAGTGAGAGATGTGATAAAGTGATTCTGTTTAATGGGATAGCTCCATAAATTGAGAAATTTCATGTGCTTTAGCTCTCAGGGTTGAAAATGTCCTTGAAGATGTCTGCCTCCACCACAATAGGTAGTGTAGTAATTTTTGCTGAAATGAAGAAAGAGAAAGAATAGCAGTGATATTTGCACAATGCTACCATCCACAAATTAGTTGAGTATACTAAGGCAAAACTTTTAGTTCTTCCAGAGTGTGATCTTCCGTTATAAAACAGAGGTAAATATCTCAGTACTTAGGAGAAACCAGGAAGATAATGCATGAGTTATGTCATTAGTTTCATATAACAGAAAAAAATGTTTCTGAAATGATAACTACTTTTGGAAGCCATTAATGTTGTCTTGTTTTCACAGAGCTCACATCTATCAGGGGTTGTCTGTTTAATCCTTATTTAGATCCCAAACAAGTACTTATCCTGTATGATTCAGGGACTGTATTTCCCACCTTGAGAGTGCTATGGTTTGAATTGGGAATGTCCTTGAAAGGTCTATTAAATGCTTAGGCTACCTATAGTATTTGGAACTTTTAAGAACTGTGGAATATGTAGGAGGTGAATCCTAGTTGAAAGAACTTAGATCAAGGGTGACCTTATAAATACCTTTTAGGACACTGTGAATTCTTGTTTCTCTCCCTTTCCTTCTTCCTCACCTTTATTTGAAGCCACCATAGTGTGGCCAGGTGTTCACTGTCACATACTCCTACCAAAAGCATCAGGAACACATGATCATAGTCTAAAAATGTAAACATGAGTAATCATTTCATTCTTTAAGGTTTATTCTATTAGATTATTTTCTTCATAACAGTAAAAAAATCTTACCAAAACAGGTGTGAGTCCATTCTACAGCCTATAAGAATTCATATATGAAAGAATCTCATTATGTCAGCATTGCTATAGACAAATAGGCTTCATGTGTGTGGGCAGAGGCATGGCAGGGTGGTTTGGGGTTTATCCTAAGGCCTTGTGTATGGTAGGGAAATTCTGTAACCTTGAGAAACATACTCAGTCCTCCTTGGACAGTATTTTAAGTTGCTGTACTTAATTTATTATCTTTCCAAAACTCAGTTTTATCAATGGAATTATATTGTCTCAGTGACAAGGACCATGATTTTTGAGATACTAGTCAGTGATTATCATGAAGAAAGAAGGAACATATGATTCACAAATTACTTGTTTTCTTTTGCCTGCCCTCGAGTATTTTGTTAAACACCTGGAAATAAGTCTGACTTTTTAAACTTTCTTGAGCTATGAGTTCTGGATAAATGAAGGTTTACAATGAGGCCTAACTAATCTGAATTTCTTGAGTGCTTTAGTGATAAAGCAATAAGCCTGGCCAAGTCTCAGGCCATGTATCAGCTAATCGATATAATGTTCAAGCTACACTAAGATTTTCTAACAGCTGTCAAGGCTGACTAATCAGCGATTGTTCAAAAATCACACAGAAGAGGAAACCTTTCTCTTCTCCTGGGGATTTGCTATGAGAAAAAATCTTGGCTAGTAATTGAAGGATTCAATTCTCAAATGGTCTAATTATTATTAGCAAGGCTATAAAAAATGAGAAAACAGCGAAGGGAAAGGGAGAACCCAGGGGCTTAATCTTGTTCATCATTTCACCCTTATGTTCAAATGCAAAAATATATCAGACCCTTAACTTACTGTATTCCTCACGGGATAGAACATAAGAAAGAAATTCTAGTAATACCTAGTAAATTAGAATACATGATAAAGAAGCTAGAGAAACTATAATCATAGCTAGAGACTACTGTTCTTGTGATAGTTGGGAAACAATTTTCAAATTGTTTTCTCCCAAGTATCCCCTGACAGCATTCATGAATTTGAATCAGTGTGACCATATAACCATCCCTTGAGCCCCACAGTTTTATTGCATTTTATAGCATCTGCCATATGAATTTTCTAGTGTTCAAAACTGTTAGCTGCTTTAAGTGGATTCTCATTATTTCTACCATGAAACATATTCATATGTTTCAAATTAAACCATAAATTTCATAAATATTCAGTTTGTCATAAAATATGTGCAGAGTAATTAGGTTTTTAAGAAATAGATCTAATAAGATATTGATCATTTTTGGGTGAGGATACATATTCTTGCTTTATATTCAGAATTATTATTTATTCTTATAGAATATATACAGTTAAAATGAGTAGGATAGAGACCTGTTATAAGATAGTGTAATAGGTATTTTTGTTATCACCATGACATATTTGGAAGAGGAATCCATAACTGATGAATTGGCTCCATCAGATAGACCTGTTCCATATTTTCTTGATTAATGACTAATAAGAAGGTCCTAGCCTACTGTGTGGAGTGCCATAATTGACAGATGGTCCTCAATTACAGAAAGAAGCTATAGGAGCACAAGCAGGAAGAAAACCAATAAGAATTTCATTCACTCTCCAGGCCCAATGTCTTTGACTTTCCTCACATCTGATACCCCCTTCCCCTTCTTACCCACTTTCCCACCCAGTCCTCTCTATATCTACCTCCAATGTCTATTTTATTTCCCCTTCTGAGTAATATTCAAGCATCCTTCCTTAGGCTCTCTTGTTCATAAAGCTTCTTTAGGTCTGCGTATTATAGAGTTCATATCCTGTAATTTATAGCTAATATCGACTTATAAGTGAGTTCATAAAATGTATATACTTTTGAGTCTGGGATACCTGACTCAGGATGATATTTTCTAGTTCCATCAATTTGTCTGCAAATTTTATGATATCTGTGTTTTTTAAATTTTTTATTAAATATTTTCTTTATTTGCATTTCAAATGATATCTCCTTTCCAGGTTTCCCTTCTGGAAAAAAAAGAAAAAACAAACAAACAAACAAACAAACCTGTTCCCTCCCTACTCTCTCCCCCCCGCCCCGTGTAAGCAGGTACATTTCTTTGTTTTTTATTTCTTTCTTTTTTTTAGTTTTATTGCATTATAATGAGACAAGTTACATGATTTCAATTTATCTGAATTTATTAACATATAAAAACATATTTTTAGAAATAGACTTAAATCGCATTCTTGTTTACCTTTTGTATCCCAACTCCTCTCAGAGATCCCCCTTCAATACCTACAATATCTTTTTTTGTCGTATTCTTTAAAATTTATAAATAACAAAATTGAGTATTATAAAAGTTGTTTGATATAAAACAACAATCAATTTAACAGTCTTATGTAGATGCTTGTGTATGGCAATACTGAAAATATATATGTTTTTCTCAATATAAATTTTAAATAACTCCAAATATATTACCTGTATATTTCAAAATAATACATAACTACT
>NC_045030.1:50588713-50591701 GCF_008632895.1 Mastomys coucha | reverse complement strand
TTAGTGCATTTGGTGTTTTGACTATTATGTTATAGGAGGAATTTCTTTTCTGGTCCAGTCTATTTGGAGTTCTCTAGGCTTCTTGTATGTTCATAGGCATCTCTTTCTTTAGGTTAGGGAAGTTTTCTTCTATAATTTTGTTGAAGATGTTTACTGGCCCTTTATGTTGGGAGTCTTCACTCTCTTCTATACCTATTATCCTTAGGTTTGGTCTTCTCCTCCTGATTTCTTTCCTAGGTTTTCTATCTCCAGGATTGTCTCTTTTTCTGATTTCTTTATTGTTTCTATTTCCACTTTTAGTTTCTGGATGATTTTGCTCATTTCCTGTTTGGTTGTGTTTTCCCGTAGTTCTTTAAAGGATTTTTATGTTTCCTTTTGAAAGACTTCTAGCTCTTTACCTGTGTTCTCCTGTATTTCTTTGAGGGTGCTATTTATGTCTTTCTTAAAGTCCTGTATCATCATCATGAGAAGTGATTTTAGATCTGAATCTTGTTTTTCCGGTGTGATGGTGTGTCCAGGACTTGCAATGGTGGGAGTATTGGGTTCTGATGATGCCAAGTAATCTTGGTTTGTGTTCCTTATATTCTTATGCTTGCCCCTGGCATCTGGTTATTTCTACTGCTACCTGCCCTTGCTAAATCTGACTGGAGCCTGTCCTTACTGTGATCCTGATTGTGTCAGAACTCCTCAGAGTCAAGGTGTCTCTGGGATCCTGTGATTCTGGGATTCTGTGACCCTGTGCTTTTTAGAGCACCTGGTAGTGGAGCTTTAACTGGGTGTTTTGGGACTGATTGCAGAGTTTATGCTCAGTGTCTGCTCAGGGCACCTGCCGGCCCAGACAGAACAGAAGTAGCCTGCGCCACTGGGCTGGCAGAGTTCCTGTGTGCCTGGGTCCTGCTGGTTCCAGTTAATCCAGGTGTTGGGACAGATGTTGTGTCCTCCTCACCTCTGGTACTGGGCATGTTAGAGCGCCTAGGAGTGGAGCTTTCTCTGGGTGTTGTGGGACCAGAAGGAACCTGAGCCCCTGGACTGGAAGAGTTCCTGTGTGCCTGGTCCCACTGTTCCCAGTTACTCCTGGTTGGACAGAGGTTATGTCCTCCTCACCTCTAATCCTGGGCCAATATCTGTGTTTTTAATAATTGAGTAGTTGTCCATTGTGCTAATGAGCCACATTTTCCTCATCCATTCTATGATTAAGGCACATCTAAGTTATTTCCAGCTTCTAACTATTACAAATAAAGATGCTATGAACATAGTTGAGCAAGTGTCTTTGTTGTACTTTTGGGCATATACCCAGGAGTAGTACATCATATGTGGAGAGATCCTGAAAGAGAGGGCCAGGAGATTGAATGTAAATTGGAGGCTGGGTGGTGAGTGAACATATCTTTAGGACATGTTGGGAATCTGGGATGGGGGAGGTTACAGGGAGTCTATAAGGAGGAATCTAGCTGAGAATCCTTGGTGTGGAAGATATGGAGCCTAAAATGTCTATCTCTTGTAGCCAGATCAGAATTCCACTGAAGGCATAAGCACATGAAGCTATCCACACAATTTTCGACTACAAATTTGTCTTGCCTATAGGAACTTCAGGGAGCAGAATCTGAGGGAATGGTCAACCAATGACTAGCTTAACTTTAGACCCATCTTGTAGGCAAGAACCAATCCCTGAGACTATAAATGATACTCTGTTAAGCTTCTGGACAGGAGCCTAGAATAACTGTACTCTGAGAGGCTCCACTCAACAGCTGACAGAAACAAATGCAGAGACCCACAGCCAAATATTAGACAGAGGTCATGGAGTCTTAAAGAAGAGTTGGGGGAAGGATTGTGGGATCCAAAGTGGACAGGGATTCAACAGAAAGACCAACAGATAACTAACCTGGATCATTGTGGGCTCCCATAGAATGGACCACCAACCAGAGCATTCATAGGCTGGAACTAGACTCCCCATCACATATATATCAGATATACAGCTAGGTCTTCATGTGGGTCCCCCAACAACAGACACAGGAGTTATTCCTGACTTTGTTGCCTGCCTGTGGATCATTTTCCCCTGAGTTGCCTTTTCTATCCTTAGTGGGAGAAGATGTGCCTAATCCTTCAATGACTTGAGGTGCCATGGTGGGTTGGTATCCAGGGGGGCCTCCCATTTCTCAGAGGAGGAGAGGAAGGTGGCATGCATGAGAGGCTATCAGGCTGGGATTCATAGGTGAGGGAGACTGTGATCAGGATATAAAGTGAATGCATAAATTGATTAATTAGTGGAAAAAAGAAAACTGTTAAGAAGCATTCCTCTGCTTGAGATCCTGTTTCTAGGTTTCTGTCTCATGTTCCTTCCTTGGATTCCTTTAAAAATGGACTACATTAAAGCAAATAAATCCTTTTCTCAGCAAGTTGATTTTGGTAATGGTGTCTATCACAGCAATGGAGGCCAACTTTTACAGCTGGGGAAATGAGATTCTTTGGTAATACTTAGATGTAAAATATTGTGTTGTGAGAAAGGGAGTTGGTATAGGAAAAGTATGATGAAGCAATTCAAACATGTCTTGAAAGCTTATTACTCATGAATGTATAGAGATGGCTAATCTTTCATTATATTTTCCCTTATGATTTAAGGTTATTGGGTGAATTATACATCTTTGTACACATACTAATATGAGGCTTATTTCTGGGGAATAGACTCAGGTAACATTCAAGTGTCTCAAGATGCAAATGATTTCAGCATTACTTTAAGTTCAGAGAATATTTTCTGCTCTACTATAGCTCTGTATTCTACTGAAGAACATGGCTATGACCAAGTTTGCAGTAAAGGTCTTTAATTGATATGTGAAGGTGATCTATATTTTCTGTCTTATCAGTGGATGTGAGTGGACTACTTTAGTTTGAAGTTACAACTGTAGACTCATATAATCTGTGAGATTCACATGTTGTCTTACTTGATCTAAGTGTGTGCACACATGTAGATCTCTCTCTCTCTCTCTCTCTCTC
>NC_045030.1:50581473-50588703 GCF_008632895.1 Mastomys coucha | reverse complement strand
CTCTCTCTCTCTCTCAAACACACACACACACACACTGTAGTTAGGGATTGCACTCATTGCCCTATGAGAGACATAGCTTCAGGCTTCAGATTTGGTTCCATGAAAAAGTTCATCATGTTTAAAGTATCATGTTGTCTATGTAAGATGCAGGAATTAGATTTGTAGACATACTGATGGAATTGGTAGCTTGCAGAGAACAATAAGTAAAGTTAGCCTTAATTTTCTCTGTGGACATAAAAATATTTGTGTGTATTACATGGGGGCAAGGGAACTTAGACTCTCTTTTGAGTGATGAAGTTGGGAGTTAAAGAGCCATCCACCACCTAAGGGGCACTAATTCAGATTTATTCACTCATACTGTGTCCTATTTTTCACCCTCCCCAGGAGTTGCCTCAGCAGGGGGCAAAAGAAAGAAAATATACCACTGAAATAGGTCCTTCCAGAGTCTCTTTTCTACAGCAGATTTGAGACTCACTGATTACATGGAAAAAAATAATTGCCAATCTTCTTCCTTATTAATATTCACCCTATTACCATTAAAGAGTCGCCTCATTCATATGTGCTCTATTGCTGCCACTACACTATAGTCTTATGGGGAAAGAAGAGAAGTAAGTACAAAATTGTCCTCTACCTTCATACATGCATTATAGCATTCTTGCTCAAGCTTGCTTGCCCACAGATACACACTCACAACACATGCACACACAAACACACACACAGATATATATGTATACACACACACACACACATACACACACTGGGCACACATAATATCAAATTTGACTGGCACAATCAAACACACCCAAAATAGTGCTTTTGGCTATTAAATCTCATAGACATACTCAGGTACCATGGAAAGGCTTCATTGCTTTGCCTTAATTCTAGTCCCATGATCTTGAAGTGATGAAAGTTCAGATCCTTGTTCACCAGCTGCCACAGCAATAAACATATACATATAAATATGCATACACATATGAATTCACATATATATATTCATATATATGTGCTTTCTTGCTTCTATCTAGTAAATTTTCAGGATGAGGCTACTGTGATTTCTTTCAGACCTTGCCATTTTGAACAAGTTTAACATAAACATCCTTTCCTTAGAAGCTAGAACAATAGCTTTGCTTTTCATTTCTGAAATCAGTCAGAGAGTATACTAATTCATCAGCATTTGGCTCTTTGGTAAATATATTCTGACACTTGATAAAATGGAAAAGATATTATTGAAAATTAATATAATAAGTATAATAAAAAAACTCACTAAGAGAAATGGAGCTCTAGTTCTCCAAATAAAAGGCAGCTGGGAATATGTAGTCAATTATCAGAGTGACAGTGTTTTTAAATAGGATATTGCCAAGGAGAAGTACTATGGGTATAATGTTTCCATAAACTGCCTAAAATTCTTGCCAAAATTGACTGATATTGTATTGTCTTAGCTACTTTTCACTTGTCATAGAAAAACACCGTGGTCAAAGGAATTCATAAAAAGAAAAGAATGTAGCTGGCCAGTGGTGGCACACACCTTTAATCCCAGCAATTGGGAGGCAGAGGCAGGTGGATTTCTGAGTTTGAGGCCAGCCTGGTCTACACAGTAAGGTCCAGGACAGCCAGGGCTATACAGAGAAACCCTGTTTCAAAAAAACTAAAAAGGAAAGAAAGAAAGAAAAAAGAATGTATTGTGGAACTCATGATTCCAGAAGATAGAGTCCAAGAGCATTTTGATGAGGAACATGAAGCAAGCAAACCTGGCTATGGAGCACTAGCTGAGAGCTTCCATTTTATCAACAATCATGAGCAGAGCGCATAAAATGAGAAGAGCTTGGACCCTAGCAACAAAAAAACCTCCAATCATTCCACACCTTCTAATTATTACCAGTTATACCAACTGGGGACCAAATATTCCAACACATTAGAATGTGAAGGGCATTCTCATTCAAACCAGTACACTCAGTAATAATAGGCAATGGGAGAAGAAGGTAGAGGCAAGATAACACCTGGATGAAAAGACTCAGTGATGGCTCTACAATTTGGTCAAGAGTCTTTGGTATCTCCTACCTTTCATGCAAATGCTGTATAGCACAGTAAGAATGTCACAGAATACATAATTTTTAGTAAAACATTGTTATCTAGAGCTCTGAGAATGCTATCACTTTGCTCTCTCAGTATTATAATATTACCTGTTAATAAGGAAAAGGTTAATTTGATTGGTTCCTACAGATAGACAAAGAAAGTATTAGGGGGTGGATGAAAGAAAAGGTATTAAATTATTTGTTTATTTATTTATTAGCTTTAAATATTACATTTAATATATTGTATATTAGGCAAGCATTATATATTTAAATAAATAATATATGTAAATATGATACAAATTATATATTAAAATATAAATAATAGATAAATATATACATATAAAAGTCTATGGAGAAATAGAGGTGGTTAAGGTACATCTCTCATTGTAGGATCTTTATTAGGAACAGACTAACATGATATTTCAGTCTCTAACCGATGAAAAAGGAAGTAGAATATTTGGGATTAAGGACTACAGAGACTCTTGTCTTAAAATGTCTTTGTAAACTTTCTAGTAAAGAATTTAATGAGTCTTTCATGTAATGTCCTGCAAAAACAAATCAAACCCTTTTGAGGGCTACAAATTTGCAAAGGAATAAAAGAATTGCTGAGGAAGACATGGAAATGGCAAAGTCATTTTAACCTAGACAGTATCCAGGAAGATTGCACTGTTGGCTGGCTTTAACTATTTCCCTTTAAAAATTTTAGCAAGAATTGCAATGGAAAGTATTTCTGTACTTTAAAGTCCTAGATGAGTCCAATATGTAGCCAGTGACTCTTTCTGTTGTCTGTTGAAGCTCCGGATCTATATAGTGAGAATATGTCTGTGAAATATGTTTAAAATGCACTATATTTTGGAAACTGCTGCTAGTTTTGCTTAGACTTAGCTACTATCATAATATGCTGTGTGATATTGGGCAATGTGATAAGTTTTATTAGGGATCTCTTTCTATATATTTTAATCATTTTGAATTATTTTTTTCAGTTTTTGAAGGGTTACTCTAGCAATGATGTATATTCCATCTCTTATAGAAAATGAACAAAGATATAGAGGTAAATTTAAAGTCAAAATATTAAGTTTTCATTAATCTATTTTAGGATTTCAAAAGGTTTAAGGATGACACAGTCTTTTATAGAACTAGAGCTAGATGCAATTTCTAAGAGCAAAACACAAGAACTTCCTTTCTCTAAAAGTTTCCAACTGAAAAACCACAAGGTCACACAAAATAACAGCAATGAGACACATACCAATGTACTTTTTATATGTGGTAGATTGAATGCTTAATTGAGTCTATTGGCTTGAAGAGGACACAAAGTAAAGAGGAAGGCTATTAAAATTCATGCTGTAGAAAAATTGTGATCATCCAGAAAAACATTCTTGTTTTAGAGTTAGCTTTAAAAGATAGATTATAAAATAACATATATATCCATAATTTTATTTAAAATATTTATGTGTATACATTTGCAATAAAGTCTAAGTATAATATTAATATTATAATATTAAATATTAAAATGATTACTATTGGCTTTAATTTTCTTCCTTTTGTCATTTTCACAATTTTCTATAGTGATCCTGATTGGAATTTTTATTCATGTAAATTACTATCTGACATCTAATAGCAGGTAAAGGAAGGAGAAGCATGAACATGAGGAATCTTTCTTAAGCACCTTAATTTGATATGATAGGATGTACTAATATTCTAGTAGGCATGAAATTCCTATTAAATTCTCTTGAGTTGAATTTCTAGGTAGATGTTAATTAGAAGGAAAATAGTTTATTTGGCATAGAATAGCTAATGTACCCTAAGACATTCATTACACTTTTGATACTCCTGAGGAAATCAAACTGAAAAAAATAATAAATTTGCTCTTTTGATATATATTTCCCATCCCAATGGTATCATTTTGGTGTCCTACCAGTCCATGTACCACCAAGAGGCCATATCACTTCTCAGGCTGCCTGTAATAAAATCAAAAACTCTCATTTTCACGGACTCTTAATTTTATTTACGAATGGCTACAAAGTAGAAGAGTGATGGTATTGGCAATTCAGGCATTTTAGAGTGAATCTTTACAGGGCATCACTGCACAAAAAAGGGAAGGCACAAAAAATGTTTTGGAATATCACATTCACAAAATTCTATGACATACATTAGTGTAACTATTGTTTTATCAGCTATTTTTTAAGTGCCCAGTTTATAAATTAAACTTTATCATGGATATGTTTGTATAGAGAAAAGCAATATATGCAGGATTCAACACTGGCCTCAAATTTATGCCTCAAGAAGGATAAGCACAATGTACTCTAGGTTCAGAGAAAGCTATAATACTTTAGTGTTGATAAGAATGGCAGCTGCCCTATTGCCAAGAGCCTGACAAATACAGAGGTGGATGCTTACAGCAACCATAACTTTCTCTTGTACTGAGCGCAGGGGTCCTAGATGGAGGAGGTGAAGAAGGGACTTAAAGACCTGAGGGGGTTTGCAGCACCATGGAGGGAGCAACAGTGTCAACCAGACCCCCCAGAACTCCAGGGGAGTGAACCACCAACCACAGAGTACACATGGCTTGAGCTGCAAATGTGGCAGAGGTGGCCTAGTTGAACATCAATGGGAGGAGAGGCCCTTGGTCCTGAGAGTGTTCTGTGCCCCAGTGTATGGGAATGCCATGTTGGGAAGATGGGAGTGGGTAAGTGGGTGAGCAAACACCCTCACATAGGCAGGGGCTTGGGGGTGAGATAGGGGGTTACAAAGGGGTGATCTGGAAAGGGGAAAACATTTGAAATGTAAATAAGGAAAATATCCAATTATAAAGTCTCATCTGTAAATTTCATCAAGTTCTACATCATTGTTGTATTTAGAAACTCATTAACTATGTATCATATTTTAAATATTTTATTCATATATTTTTCAATTTTATGCATTTTTGTGATACATATTGGTCAAAATCTTCCTGTCACTCTCTCATTCTGCTCCCATATTCTCCAATAATCTCCTACTCTCATAAAGTATCCATTCTATTTTCATGCCTTTTGATTGTTAATATTTTTGCCTTTAGACCCCTTGGGTTTAAGTAGGGTCACTGGTCTTGGCATAGATGTGGGCATCAATGAGAGAAGAAGCCCTTAGTCCTGGGAAGGCTCAATGACCCAGTGTAGGTGAATGGCCAGGGCAGGGAGGCAAGAGTGGGTGGATAGGTGGGGGAGGATCCTAATAGAAGCAGGGGGAAGGGGACATGGGATAGGGAGTTTTTAGGGGGTATCAGGAAAGGGGATATCTTTTAAAATGTAAATAAATAAAATATACAATAAAAAAGGAATAAAAAGGAAATACTAGGACTGGAGAGATGGCTCAGTGGTTAAGAGCACTGACTGCTCTTCTGAAGTTCCTGAGTTCAAATTCCAGCAACCACATGGTTGCTCACAACCATCTATACAGCTACAGTGTACTGATGCACATAAAATAAATAAATATATCTTCAAAAATAGAAAATACTAAATCCAAATAATCATGACACAATAAATTCAAGACACTATGAAAGAATCAAACCTAAGAATAGTAGGAATATAAGAATGGGGAGATTCCCAGTGCAAATATCCAGAAAATATCCTCCAGAAAAATCAAAGAAGAAAATTTGCCTAAACTAAAGAAAGAAATTCCTATAAATGTACAAGAAGCTTACAGGACCTAAATTAGATTGGACCCAGAAAAGAAAATACTCCCACCACATATTAACCAAAATATGTTTACAGAACAAAGAAAGAATATTAAAAGCTGAAAGAAATAAAAGCCAAGTAACATGCAAAGTCAGACCTTCCAGAAATACACCTGACTTCTCATCAGAGACTTTCAGAGCCAGAAGGACCTGCCCAGATGTCTTGCATATTACAAGAGACCACAGATATTAATCAAGACTACTACAGCAAAATTTTCAATCACCATAGAAGGAGAAAACAAGATATTTCATGACAAAATGAAACTTAAACAATATCCACTAATCCAAACTTACAAAGGACACTAGAAGCAAAACTCTAACCCAATGTGACTAACTAGATCCAAGAAAAAAAGCTATAAATAAATACTTTCACAGAAGTATCCTTCCTCTCTCTCTCTCTCTCTCTCTCTCTCTCTCTCTCTCTCTCTCACACACACACACACACACACACACACACACACACACACACAAACACACACACACCCCACCACCACCCAATGGACTCAATTCCCCAATTAAAAGAGACAGGCCAACAGAATGGATGTGAATGCAGAATCCATCCTTCCGCTTCATACAGGGAACAAAACTAACCATCAAAGATAGATAATACCTCAGAGTAAAGGGCTGGAACAAGCTTTTCCAAGTAAATGTACCCAAGAGGCAAGCTAGTGTAACTATCCTGATATCTAACAAAATAGACTTCAAACGAAAATTAATTGAAAGAGATAGAGAATGACTTTTTGGGGGGTGGGGGTTGAGACTGGATTTCTCTGTGTAGCCCTGACTGTTGTGGAACTCAATTTGTAGACCAGGCTGGCCTCGAACTCAGAAATCTACCTGCCTTTGCCTCCCAAGTGCTGGGATTAAAGGTATGCACCACCACTGTCTGGTGAGAAGGGCATTTTATACACATCAAATTAAAAATATTCTAAGTTGACATTTCAATTCTCTACATTTATGCACCAAACACAAGGATGATTTGTAAAAGAAAAACTACTGAAACTTAAGTCACCTACCAACCTTCATACATTGACAGTGCGGGCCTTCAATACTCAACCCTAGCAATGGACAAGTCACCAGACACAAATTAAACAGAGATATAATAAAGCTAACAGAAGTTTTGAACCAAATCCAAATTATCCTAACAGATATCTACAGGACATTTTGCTTAAATACAAGGTAATATACCTTCTTCTTAGCATCTCATGCAACATTCTTGAAAATGGCTCCTAAACTCAATGATAAAGCAAGTCTTATCAGACACAAGAAAATTGAAATAATTCCATGCATCTTATAAGTCCTGAAAAGATCAACTCAGGACCTTTGCATAATTCCACCCCTCTTGCCCTGGAAGAGAGAGGCCAAGAAACATATAGGCATTGCCTTAGTCAGGGTTTCTATTCCTGCACAAACATCATGACCAAGAAGCAAGTTGGGGAGGAAAGG
>NC_045030.1:50575531-50581399 GCF_008632895.1 Mastomys coucha | reverse complement strand
TATTGCTGTTTATCACCAAGGAAGTCAGGATTGGAACTCAAGCAGGTCAGGAAGCAGGAGCTGATGCAAAAGCCATGGAGGGATGTTCCTTACTGGCTTGCTCTCCTGGCTTGCTCAACCTGCTCTCTTATAGAAACCAAGACTTCCAGCCCAGGGATGGCACCACCCACAAGGGGCAATTGTGAAAATGCCCCACAGCTGGGTCTCATGGAGGCACTTCCCCAACTGAAGCTCCCTTCTCTGTGATAACTCCAGCCTGTGTCAAGTTGAGACACAAAACCAGCCAGTACAGGCATCCTTTCCCTCTGGAAGGGAGAGGCTATTTACATTCCTTAGAAAGACCAAAGGCAGATAAAGGAAGCATTTGCTACCTCATTCCCAAAGACCAGTTTAAAAGTCACATTGTTCTGCCAATCATATTGTACCTAATTGCTGATGCTCTATTCTACCCCTGGAAACTGTATTAAAAACTCACTAAACAAGCCACCCAGGGTCACTGCCTCTCCTTCAGGTGCAGCATGACCCCAGCACGCTGGAATAATAAATTTCTCTTGCTTTTTGCATCGATCCCCAGCTCTATGTTGCTCACTGTGGGGGGGGGGTTGGCGGTTTCTCCAGTAGCTAAGTGTCATTAGAGTCTTACAGTCCAACATGTTAATAGGACACAATAGCAGCCTACAGAATGGGAGAAGATCTTTACCAACCCTATGTCTGAAAGAGGGTTAATATCGAAAGTTAGACATCAACAAACAAAATAAATCAATTAATAATGAGGTACAGAGCTAAACATAGAATCTTTGAATACCTGAGAATCACTTAAAGAAATATTCAACATCCTTAGTCATCATCAAGGAAATGCAAATCAAAATGATTCTGATTTTCCATTTTATATATATCAAAATGGCTTAGATTAAAAAGACTGCATCTTGTAGTAAAGATGTGGAGCAAGGTGAACACTCCTGCATTGCTGGTAGGAGTGTAAACTTTTGTATAACTACTTTGGAAATCAATTTGGTGGTTTTTCAGAAAATTGGGAATAGTTCTACATAAAGATCCATCAATACCATTCCTGGACATATACCCTAACTCTTACTATCTCACAAGGAGACTTGCTCAAATATTTTCATAGCAATTTTTTTCATAATAGCCTGGAAACAACCTAGATGTCCCCTAATCAAAGAATAGATAAAGAAAATGTGGTTCATTTATACAACAGAATACTGCTCAGCTATTAAAACCTGGAAAATCATAAAATTTTCAGGTAAATAGATAGAACTAGAAAATATCTTCTTGAGTTAGATAACCTAAACCCAAAAGGACAGGAATGATATGTATTCAGTTATCAGTGAATATAAGGTCATAAAGCACAGCATAAGTATGCTACAATCCATGGACCCAAAGAGGCTAAATAACAAGGAAGAACCAAGAAAGGATAGTTGAATCTCACTTACAGGGGGAAATAAAATAGTCTTTGGAGGTAGTTGGAGACAAGGAACTGGATGGGATAGTGGATGGGGAAAGGAACTGTGAAGAGTGGGTGGCAATCAGGTGTGGAGAGCTGGTGAGAGAGAGAGAGAGAGAGAGAGAGAGAGAGAGAGAGAGAGACAGACAGAGACAGACAGAGACAGACAGAGACAGACAGAGACAGAGAGACAGAGAGAAAGAGAGACAGAGACAGAGAGAGACAGAGAGAGACAGAGAGAGACAGAGAGAGACAGAGAGACAGAGAGACAGAGAGGCAGAGAGAGAAAGGAAACCGGTAACAGAGACCTGGTATCCAGGAGACTCTAGGGCATCTATGATGGTGACTCTATCTGACACTCCTAGCAATGGAAGATGTGGAACGTGAGGTGGCTGCCTCTTGTGACAATCCAGGACTCCCAGTGAAGGGTGGGGACAATCCATCCAGAGTGCAGTTGATCCAAAATTTGTCCTGTCAACAAACAGTACAGTGACAAAATTGCAACAGGTACTGAGAGAATGGCCAACCAATGATTGGCCCAACTTATGGCCATCTAATGGAAAAGAATCAATCCCTGATGTTATTAATGATCATCTCTTGACAGGTACTTAGCATAACTGTCCTCTGAGAGGCTCTACCCAGCAGCTTACTGAGACAAATGCAGAAACCCATAGCCAAACATTATATGGAGGTCTGGAAGCTCTGTGGAAGATTTGGGGAAAGGATTGAGAAACCAGGAAGGGATAGGGACTCCATAAGAAGATATGTGGTGTCAAATAGCCTGGAATCTTAGAGGTTACCAGAGATAGAACCACCAACCAAAGAACATACATATGCTGGACCTAGGCCCCACACACATATATAAGAGATGTGCAGCTTTGTCTTTAGGCAGGTCTCTCAACAACTGAAGCATGGACTTACCCAGACTCTGTTGCCTGCCTGTGGATTTTAGTTCCCAGAGTGGGCTTCTTTGTCCAGCTTCAGTGGGAGAGACTGTGCCTAATCATCTGGTGACTTGAAGTGCCAGATTGGTTTGGTACCCATGTGGGACCTCCTACTTCTCAGAGGAGAAGGGGAGGGGATAGGGGTAGGAGCTATGTGAGGACTGGGAGGAAGGAGGGCTGTAATTGGGATTTAAAGTGAGTTAATAAATAAATAAATAAATAAATAAATAGGAAAAAAGAAACTATTATGTTAAGTGTGACAATCAGGACCAGAAAGAGTAACCATTTTATATCATGATATGTGGAATCTAAATTCATTGATGTATGTGTAGTGGTGGTAGACAGGGACAAAGTAAAGATGAGGAAACCTTGGCATACAGTAGTTACATAGAAATCAGAAACTCTGGAGTTCTATTACAAGGTAAGGTGATTTATAGATAACAATTATATACTGTGGTTTTTGAAAACTTCAGAACAACATAATACATATTTTTAAAAAGTATCATCAAGAAGTGATATTGAAAATTTTGACCAGAAATAATAAATAGATGTTTGAAGAGATAAATAACATTAACCTAAGTTAAACACTATGAAATGTATTCATGTATCTAATGCCACAAGGTCAACAATTATTTGCATAGCTTTGTGTTTTTTTATACATATTTTGCAAAATAAATAGGATAAAGAACAATGATATTTTTGCTAGTTGTTTTTCAGAAACTTAACATCTTATGACTTAAATGCAAGAACTAATTTTTCAACAGCCTTTGGAATGAGTTTGAGCCAATTGGGAAAGAATAAGTTAAAGTTTTCTAATATACCTACCTGTCTCATAAGAAACATATACATGTAAACATTTATAATATAAACATAAACAATTGCCTTTTTAGCAACTTGTTTATGCAGTAACCTCCCCAAATATCTGTGTTAGACTTTTCATTACTGTGATAAATACAACTTGACAAGAGAAAGATTTACTTTTTCTTATTATTTCATAACTTTTAGAACAGCCTGATTTGGCTGTGGGTAGAGTACAGCAGAGCAGAACAGTATATATACTGTAGTGGTCAGAAAGTAGAGACACAGAATAGACCCTTATTTTATTGTACTCCCAAACTGAGGGGATACTCTTACACAAATCCAGTTCTTGTCTTCTTAGTTAATCCTCTCTAGAGATGTCTCTACAAATAGCTTGTTAGGTTGTATTCTGTCCATAAAATTGAAAACTACTTTTCTAATCTTTAGTTTTGCTTTTTGTAGCTTTAGTTCCCAATAAACTATTGGGAACTAAACACTATTGTAAACTGCAAACACTAAATGGGAATGTTAAGAAATAAGCAAATCATACGTTTAAAAATTATTTATTTACCTATATATTAATATTTTCTCCATCCCACTAGCATTTATTTTAAAGGACTTTTTATTATCATTATACTTTATATGCACATATTTAAGCCTGCCTGAGATTGAGCTCTACATGAATGCAAGAACCTGTGAAGGCTAGAACAATCCTTCAGATACCCCCAAACTTGAGATACAGGTAGTTGTGAGCTGCTGTGTCAATGCAGGTGAACTGAACTTGAGTCTTCTACAAAAGTAGCAAGTATTCTTAAAAATTGTGTTACTTTTCCACCTGAGCAATATTACAGTTTTAAATGATTACTATTTAAATATATTTTTATAGTTGCTCTGGTTCATTATTAGTTCTTATTGCCAATATATTACTGTGCTTAGCTTATAAATTATGTCTTATCCTCGGTATATATGCATATATATAAATAAAAACAAGCTATATAGAGGGGGGAATCTGTCCACAGATTCAAGGATCCACTGAAAAACTAGGAGAATCTACTTTCTAGGCACAGGGGATTATGGTAGTTTCCATTTTCCTCAGTTCTTTACTCATTGTTATTTATTCTACAGTATTTACATTCTCAAATTCGTTTTAGGAATTACATCTTGATCAATAAGTTATTCACTTTTAAAAATTTAATAATTAGGCAGTATACTTTCTCATTCTTGAATATCTTAAAATATATTTCTGCTGCTGTCAAAGGTGAGAGACACCTTGACTGCTCTTATAATTCTTTTGCATTTGCCATCTCCTTAAAACCCGATAGCTATTTTTTAGCTGTTTACCAGTCTCTAATGTCATGTAAAATATGACAAATAAAATGCATAATTGGGTTGTTGGATACTGTGTTTGTGAGTGGCTTGTTTTTCTTGTTAGCTTGTTATTAAGAATATCTATGAGAGTTTTCATTTTCTTATTGCCATTAAAAGGGTATGCATGACAGTGATATCTTGTCACTCATTTTACCTTAGTAAGTTCTTTTTTATATGTTAATTGGAAACTTAATACATGAAATATTTTCATATATGAAAATATTAGTTTGGTTATTGAATGTAATCATTATATTATCAAAAGATATATCATGTGTTAAATATTGGCCTTTAATTGCAGAAAGCTTGTTGAGTCCTTGCTGTGCCTTATACTGACTGTGTGGGACTGGAAGAGTTACATAAATCTATCTGTTAGTGTTTTCCAAACAATAATAGAAAGACAAGTTTTTCTTGGCTACTAAGAAAAATACATATATCTCTTAATATAATTACATATATTCATTTTTTCATGTCATCTTAAATATTTTAGTATGTAATTTATCTCAAAGTTATTTTCCCTAGTTTAATTTTCTTCTCCTCCCATTGACTATTTTATGTTTTATTTATACACCATGCTATACATTATATTTAAAACACGTGCTTTTGCATTTCCGATTTTTCTAGTGTTTTGTGCTTTCATTTGTCCTGACTTATTTGCATTTAAATGATTGAACTTCACCAATCATTTAAACTGTAGAGGAAATTTCCCCAAGGAAAGGAAACTGATAAACTTATGGTAGGAACTCTTTTGATGCTTCATTCAACTTTATTCTCTATTATTATTGTAACCCATTCAAAGATGTTTCCCTAAATTCATTTTATGAAGATGGTATATGAATGAATACACTTTGGCTAGTATATCAAAATACTCCTCATACCAAACAGTTCTCTTTAGCTAATTAAGTACTTCCAGGGAGATGGTAGATTTTAGAAGTTGGTGGAAAGTTTCCAATGTTCAGTGACAGGATGGATTCTTTGAGAGAGAAGTCTAGTTACAAACTGTCAGTTTACTGAATATGTTTTATTTTGCAAGTGCACACATTGTTTACATTTTAATGTAAATTAATTGTCTTTTTATTTCACAATACCAACCATTAATTTCTGACAATTTTACCTGAAGACCTACTCTACTGATTTCTCATGCCTTCACTATGGCCGGTTAGAATCACAGTTCTTGAGCTGGTTTCATTGTGCAAATGGATGTCAGTATAGGATGGGAGGATGAAGAGAAGATAGTACGTTTGTCTTAAACAGCCAAATTGGCATTCAATAATCTATGTATACCACAAATTCAGTGAG
>NC_045030.1:50572042-50575521 GCF_008632895.1 Mastomys coucha | reverse complement strand
GAGAAGAGGCCCTGAAGCTATGAAGCTGACATTTTAAAATGCAAGCATGATGCAGAGAGAATGAATGAAAAGAACATCCCCAGGCCTGCCCACAGAGTCCAACTTCTTTCAGCAGTGTTGTAACTTTACCAAACAGCACCATCAAGCAACTGATCAAACTCCAGATACTAAGGGGACATTTCTTAGTCAAATCACCACAAAAGGAAACATTAAGGAGGAAAAATAAAAAAAAAAATAAAGCTATCTGAAATTATGAATTGGTATTGAATTATTAATTGTAGGACACCTTAGTGATTTTGTTTCATACAGACATCTAAATTTGAGTATTCCATGACCCCTTATTTAAAAGCAAAGTCAATTTTGTAATTCACAAGCTGGCTAAAGTTTTATTTTCAACATACCACTTTTGTATACCAATTATTTGGCTATTCTCATTTTAGTTTCAAACAATTTTCTTGAGAAAGGTATTACTTAAAAAAGATGAATGTCTAGATTCAATATGGACAACATACATAAATATTAAAACCTTATTTTGTTAGTGTCATATATATATATATATATATATTCAAGATCAAAGTAAAGATTTTCATTCCTTTTAGTAGGATTGGCTAGCATGTATCTATGAAATATATGACAACTCTTCTTTCTAATTCTTGTGTCTACTGTAACTTAGCTTGATTTTCTTCCATTGAATTTGGACACACTAAAATAAACAAATAAATTATTCCTTATGTCTGCAATATTATTGCCTGAAAATATGGAATAACCTTTTAAAATATGGGAAAAATTAAGGAAGACTATTTTTCTGTGATGAAAAGAGTAATGAAAATTTATTTCTTTTGATAATTTCCTAATTTTCTTTCTTTTAGTTTGCAAGGACATATTTTTCAAATGTTTGGAAGTTTCGCAATGTATAAATTTGTTTTTTTTCTGAAGTCTTACTATTCTATCTCTAGTCCTGACAACTTACAAACCTATTTATGCTTTATGAAAAATTATTTTTTCTGGGGAATTATGAATTGTCTTTGCTCAAATAAGAAAACAATGATTACTCATTAAAACATAAAATTATTTGGAAAAGTATCAATTAATGTAATCAACCTATATTAATTACTCTATATTTGAACTTGTGTTCAAATCCTTGTTATTTCATGTTCTGATCAAATTGATTCTCTGGGCTTTTGTTTTCTGTTCTAGAAAATGGATAGAAAAGAGTTTCTACTTCATAGGAATGTGTGAAGAGTAAATAAGATTCATGAGATGCACTTGATAGATAACCTGGCATACATTAAATGCTCTGAAAGTAATTTAACTATCATTATCAAAATATTTGCCAGCCTCCTTCAAAAGAACATTTGAACTATAATTATTTTTAAATAGTCTGGCATCTGGGCCATATATAACTAGATTGCATTTTGCATGTAGCTAGTTCCAGATCCCCTCTTCTATTACTCTGATGGCAGTCTACTTAACCCTCTACACAGAGCTCACATCCAGCTGGTCAGCTCAAAGATTCTCATCTAATAGTTTATTAAAATAACATGTGCAATTGCTCTTTCATTTTCAATTTGTCCAAAATTGTATGGAAGAGCCTTACAATGTCCTACAGCCTTGGTATGAGCTACCAAAGACTATTTACCCATATACACAATGTAGTTTGCTTACAGTTTGAAAGTATTTTGATAAAAATTAGGGCTGCAATGAATAGACAAGTTCCTAAAAGGAAATTGCCTAAAATTCTGTTAATATTTTATAGTACCAGCTCCTGGTAGCATTTCCTAGGATAATCTATATATTGAAGTATAATTATAGTTTATACTAAAATAGGATAGAATATGCATTTGACCTATGCTTCCTCCATGCAGCACAAAGCTTTAACATGACAGGTATTTTAAAGTGCATCTTCTCAGTAGGTCAGTTCAGTACTTTAAAATATCTAGAAATTAATAATAGCTAGTATCTATTGTGTATTTATTATATGCCAACACTTTATATATGTTATATTTTTAAATATTCCCTATAATTATTTGCATTGAACTATTATTTTATTTCCACTGTATAAATAAGAAAAATGGCAAACTAGAATAATTTAACAAGATCAGTTTTAGTCACTGGTAGTGCTTAAACTTTAGACTTTGGTCTCTATGCCTTTAGAAAGTTGTTTCAACAATAGCAATGCCCTCAGAATAATTATTTTTTTTCTCTGTTCCCCCTCCCTGTATTTTAAACTCTAGTAATGATACATGATAATGTCTTTTATTTTTTTAAGTTTTATTTATCTTTTTTTTTTACACTCCAGACTTTATCCCCCTCCTAGTTCACTCTCTGACTCTTTCTCATCCTAAACCTCCTTCCCACTGCCCTGTCCCCAGGAGGATGTCTCTACCCCCCAAACCCCACCCCATGAGACCTCTAAACTCCCAGGGGCCTCTTGTCTATTGAGGGTTACATGCATCTTTTCTAACTGAACCCAGACACATTAGTCCTCTACTGTATGTGTGTTGGGGGCCTCATATCAGCTGGTATATGCTGCCTGGTTGGTGGTCCAGTGTCTGAAAGATGTTGGGGGTCCAGATTAATTGGGACTGTTGGTCCTCCTACAGGATCGGCCTTCTCCTCAGCTTCTTTCAGCTTTCCCCTAATTCAACACCAGGGGTTAGCTGCTTCTGTCTATCAGTTGGGTGCAAATATCGGCATCTGACTCTTTCAGCAGCTTGTTGGGACTTTAGGAGGGCAGTCATGATAGATCCCTTTTTGTGAGTGCTCCATAGCCTTAGTAATAGTGTCAGGCCTTGGGACCGCCCCTTGACTTGGATCCCACTTTGGGCCTCTTGCTGTATCTCCTTCCCCTCAGTCTCTTCTCTATTCCCATCCTTGTAGTTTTTTCAGACAAGAACAATTATGGGTCAGGGTTTTGACTGTGTGATGGCAACCCTCTCCCTCACTTGATGCCCTGTCTTTCTGCTGGAGGTGAGCTCTACAAGTTCCCTTTCCCCATTGTAGGGCATTTCATCTAAGGTCCCTCCCCTTGAGTCCTGAGAGTCTCTCACCTCCCAGGCCTCTGGTATATTCTAGAGGGTCCCCCCAACTTCCTACCTCCAGAGGTTGCCTGTTTCTTCTGGCCCTCAGGACTTCAATTCTTTCTTCCCACCCAATACCAGATCATGTTGCCCTCTTCCCCCTGCCTGCTCCCATCCCCTTTCCCACCCAGGTGCCTCCCTCCTTTCCCCCTTGTGATTGTTTTCTTCTCCCTTCCAAGAGTGATTGAGACATCTTCACTTGGGCACTTCAGCTTGTTGATCTTTTTAATTTCTGTGGACATTGTCTTGGGTATTCTGTACTTTTTTCCCCTTTGGCTAATATTTTCTTAACAAAGCAATATATCCAGGTTTGTCAGTGTGATTGTGTGTGTTCAGTGTACAGTTGTATTCACTAGAGATACAAATATTAATATAAATAATGTTTTTCCCTACTCTGGA
>NC_045030.1:50560209-50572032 GCF_008632895.1 Mastomys coucha | reverse complement strand
TATACATATATATGTATATATATGTATATATATATACATATACATATATAAAGAATCGAAGCCCTGAGGGCAAGTAGAAAGAATACATATATATATATATATATATATATATATGTAAGAGAGAATAGAGAGAGAATTAGATAAATAGATAGAGAGAGAGAGAGATTGTAATAATCTAAGTTCCAGTGTAAGAAAGGCTCTATTATCAAATTCAGAAAAGACACTTGAGTACTGAATGGTGAAAAGACCTGACAATGTGATGATCAGGAAAAAAAATAAACACAAAAAAATTCTTTCCAGGTGGAATATCACCAGCAGGTTAGAAAGAGGCATCCAAATAGAAGTCTGAGGATGGCAAATATTAATAATTCATTTTGCACAGATTATAGCATGTATCTACCCTGAAATATATTTTCATTATTTAAAATTTTCATTCTTCCTCTCATCTCAAAAATTAAAAACAAAAGCAAAACCATCTAAAGAAGATGATTTAGGAGGAGCTAAGTAAGGGAAAACAATATGATTACAATATATTACATAAAAAATTAATAATAAATTTGTTTGTGTTTAATAGATTTTCCCTTTCAACAAATACATACACAAAATATGAACTCACCATGCATATATTTTTAGACCTTTATCATGCTTTACACTTATTGTTTATATATTCTCAGAGCCCACTCTAAATATCTGATAGTTAGTATTCAAATTTATTTTCAGGCTGGTCCCAAAGTCCTCTTAATTTTTTTTTTTTTTTTTGAGAAAGATTCCCTTTCTTTGTTCCGTAGATGGAGGTCATTCTAAGTGAATTTTAATATGTACTGAAAAAAGAGCAGCACAGCTGAAAGTTGATTGAAAATCTGATCTTCTCCCTAATGCCACATGGACATCCTGAGATAATGACTGAGGAGCTATGCACTAGGACGCAGCTGGATTTCTGATACTTTCATTGGCAAATACATTATCAACAGAGACATTGATTTAGAGTGAATTAAGTAACTAATTTCCACATTCAATCCTCCAGTTCCACTTTGGCATCAGGAGATAATAACCAGTATTCTTCTAGGTGAAATCTGATTGAGTTAAGTATGGTACATGGGTGATCAAAAGGAGTCAAGATAGCATATTTGTGTTCTATGTCTTGTTACCATCCTTAGACCATTAAGTCACTGTGAGAAGACTGTACTATGACTGAATTTTTATTTCTTAGAATCATGCTGTGTTCCTGAATAAGAAATTTTGGCTTATTGGCTTGCTATGCATAATACTCAAGGTAAATATATGCAAGACACTGTTGTAGGAGCAGGAGTTTGCAAACTGGTGAAATGAAACATCATTGGGCTTGAAATACACTACTTTCATCTGAATAGCCAGTCAAATAAAAAAAGATGTGGTTTACTTAAATGTTCTCATTTTCAGCACGATTCTAGATGATTGATAAAGCATAACAGAAAAGGATGTGATAAAGAGGAAGTTTATATACAAAGTCATTTTAAGATACAGAGATATATAAATGTTGTGCAATGATTATTTGCAGTGTCATTGTGCTACTTTAAATATTTGTAATGTATAGTGTTGCTAGTTGTCATTAATAAATAATTTGAATGATAAAGCTTATAAACAGAATTCTGTTGAACCAATTTTTGAGCATATAATTTTACCATGGATTGTTTTGTCTTTCTACTCAGAAATGCATATGACACAAGCAGAATTTCATGATACACATATGTCAATTGACTTACGCTAGTATTGTTTTCTTTGATTCACTGTTCATGGCTCAGAAAGTTAGCCATGAGGTTTTAGCTAGGTCTAAAGTTAGGGCTTTCTGTTCCCACTGCTATTGATTTTTCCACTACAGTATACTGCCTAGAGTAAGTTGTACTACAAGTGAATAAAGCAACAAAGGTTGAGAGATCTAGAAATTTTATTTCAGATAAAGGTCTTCAAAAAAGTAGATTTTATTACAAAATATAAAGGAACCTATTTATATCAGAGAATATTTAATATATACACTTGCTTGTATCATATTTAAATTTATGAAGCTGCTGAAAGTATTTGAAAATTAACATGATCTAATATTTTCTTAGAGGATATTTTACAGATTATGTGGGTATATGAGTTCCTTATAAACACAGGCAAATTCATTTGGATGCACTACATATGATTGCCTTTCATTGGACATTCACAGTGCATGTACCACATAAAGGCTCTGAGGATGCCAATAAAAGGTAACATTTTGGAATTTCTTACATTCAACTTTCTATTACCCATTATATGTTTGGAAGATCAATATTTATCTCAAATACAGTTTCCAAAATGAAAAATAACCATCCTACTTATGCTACTAAATATATGATTCTTTTTTTTCTTTTATGCCTATCCAATAAGAGGAATCTGAAGTAACAGAAGAGAAAAGGATAGTGATATAAAATTATTTATAGTCAATAATATAGGAGAAGAAACCCACAGAGGCCAAGGTCTGTTTTTCTATGCTTACTAAAGATCCTCATCTATTGCACTTGTTTTTTATATTTTAAGGACATTTCCATCCTAGTAATGTACAAATTTACTCTGAACATTTTTGCCTATGAGAAAAATAAAATATTTTTAGAATCTTTCAAGAAAATATATACAAATTTAGAGATATTAGATACTCATCTTTATAAAAATCTGAAGGCTAAAACAGCTGATTTTTTCTGCTACTATACTAACATTTTTTTATGGCTTCTGGAATTTGCTCTTACTCAAGTCTACAGGTGAATCAAATTCCAGTTGGGAAGTAACTACTGCTTTGTTGCTATCTGAATATAACTCGAAAACTCAAATATAACACACATATTTGCTTACTGAATTAGATTTAATACTGCTTATACTGAGGTGCCTACCAGAAGAAAGTCACATGCCAAAGTTATTTGAGGTAAACTCTCCTATGGACTATGAAGTCACTCCTCATGTTCAGTCCTCTTGAAATATAATGCCTAGTTTGGACCAGAAACAAAAACTGAGAAGAATATCTGCCCATTCAATTGATTAAAATGTCATAGGGTATTCCTCATTTCTAAATGGATATTTGTTTTCCTAGATGGGGCATTATAATATCCCCTTGATGTAAAAAAATTCTCCAGTCTAGGAAATGAAAAAGGAATATATACACAAAATATTGTAAATGTGTTCAAATTTTTGTGATAAATATCTTAATTTTGCAAGGTTATTAGGATAATTGGTGTCATTGTCCTTAAACTATGAAGACATATTGTACTCAGAAGGAATGCAAACCATTTTGTGGTTTTCTGTAACAACATCTACTGACTATGTTATGGACTGTTGCATGAATTATGTTTCATTTTTGGTACTTCCCATATTTAATTATCCTTTGTCTATAACATTTCTTCTAGATACTGTATACATTCTAATTTTATGAGTTGTTATGCATGTTCAGTTATTCTCTCAAATAAAGAAATTATCTAATAAAAAAGATATCATTTTTTCTTGGAAAGCTTTCTTGGACTTTGCTCACTTATGTTTTTTTTTTTCCTGGGTTAGGAGTTAGATATCCTAAATGTTCATCCTTTGCCCCACAGTACATTGTGATAAACATTACTTGAATCTATACCATTTACTGAGATTTCATCAATGTCTATATCTCTCTTGTTTCCAAATTTCTTACAACATTGAAGCAGGCAGTGAGTACCCAAATAAATGCTAAATGAATATATGTATGGAAAATTAATCTTCTATTATTTGTCATAATCTTGACTATAATTTTAACATAGATTGCCAGAAAGAGTGAAAACATGAGATAAGATAATTAATCTTACAAATATATGCCATTTTTGAAATCCTTAATAGAAGTGAATCTAACAATGGGTAATGATGTGAAAATGCTGTTGTGTCAAGAACACTTGGAATTTACCTTTGTTTGAATCTGTACAAATTTGATATTTTCATGATTGTCTTTCCATAGAGATTTTTACAGTCTTTTCCAATTAATTCTAGAAGATAACAATAAAACCAAATAGAAAAACTAATCCAATTGTTCATTTAAAGGAATCCAGAGAATGCATTTCAAAATGGTTGACAGATTAGGGCAGTGTAATTGTACATATGAAGATTGTGATTTATTTATATTAGCTTTTTAAGAAAACATATATGTGTATATGTATTTAAAAGTATCAACCTTTTCCCTCCATATGGAGATGCTCTTCATTTAAAATATAGGACCTTCTGTTTGCAAAGAAATCCCTTTGATACCTTTTACTTTGCTGTCAGCTGTCTCCATATGTCTTTGACTGTTCATTGTATTCACTATGGCCCTTGAACAAAAAATGCTGTGAAGGCAAAATCAACAAGGCTCAGTAGATGAGCAGTTGTTGATAAAGTGACAGAAAGGAGTAGGAGCTGATAAAATGCTTCTGTTTAGGTATCCAACTAAAGTAAATGGTTGCCTCTTTTTAAAATATGTGTTTTATTTAGACTTTGGTATATTTCCCAATTTGGTCCAAACAATACTGGTGTCCACTGTTGCTCCATGTAGAAAATGAATGATAAACTCTCTGTACCTTAGAATGTGTTTTGGCCAATATTTTCATATGAGCATTGCTGATAAAAGAATTGTTTTTATTTTATATACAATGATGTTTCAATTATAGTGAATCATAAAATGGAAGGAATATAACAGTTTCAATAAGTTGGCAAATAATATTTTTTGAAATGTTGATACTGTGTTAACATTTTGAGGCCCTGAAACTTCAGTTTTTACATTGAATAGTATAAAATATCCAAGAAGAGATTCTTGTGTAAATTGTGAAAAAATAATCATCAATTGTTCATTAACTATACCTTATAAGACTCATATATCACACTTTATCCTGTTAGACATTGAAGAAGGCATCACAAAATGGAGCTATATTTTTAGACTCCTCAAAAATGTGTACTCCTGTTGGAGAATATAAACTTCATAGTCAAAATTTTGAGCATATTTAGTCAACTGTGTGTAAAATTTGAATAATTTTAGAGCAGAGCTACTGGGAAAATTGGGGACTATTCAAGGGTTAGGATGTCATATGCTGGCCTTGAAGGACTCTAGCATATTTCCAATTACTAGAAGTTAAATGAATACTTTTCACTTTAAGAAATGCTTATTCAGTTAAATGTTTGAAAGAACTATAGGGAAAGATAATGAATATTAGATGGAGGTCAATAAAGAGGATGGAATCCTGCTTGAAACAGGTCCTGGGATGTCATTTTTTGTTTCTTTAACACAAATTATTAGCATAACCTACAGTAAAGTGTAGATTTTTCTGTTTATACTTGCTATTTGGTTTTCATTACTGCAGTCCAACTAGACAGATTTAAGACTGTAGTTTGTAATAATGGAAAACGTTTATGCAACATTTGTCACAGTCAAAAACTGCTCTAACCACCTTAAATGGATTCATTTACTTCGTCCTCATAACTCTATGAGGTTTCATTGTAGAGGAAATGAAGTTTCAGAAAGCTAATTTGTCCAAGCTTGCATAACTAAGTGTCAGAGCCAATATTTGGATCCAAGCCTTATGGCGTGAGTTGCAGTTATTTATTCTTTTGAAGTCCCAAGTCACTTCTAGCTATATCTATATATGACCATTTAGTTTAGTGACAGTTGCCACAGTAGAGTGACAAAATACTCTGACCTAAGGTATCTTAGGGGAGGAAATGATTTGTTTGAGTACACATACAGGTCACAGTCATTGAGGTTAGCCAGGGCAGGATGCCTAAGGCAGAACTGTTTGCTTTTCAATGCAGCATTATCTATGACCAAGGAACTTGCTTCAGAGTCAAAGTTATTCAGTAGAAAAGGTAGAGGAGAATGCTTGCTAGATATCTCACTCATTTGTAGGTTTATGCTTAGCTCATTTTCTTATAGAATCCTGAATGACCTTCCTAAGGATGGTGCTATCCACAGTGGGCTTCAACATCTTAAATTAGTTTACAATCAAGTCAGTCCTTCTCAGATAATTTTATTAAATATTTTATTTGTTTACATTTCATATATTTTCTCATTTCCCGGTTTCCTCTCTAGAAAGCTCCTACCCTATCCCTGCTCCCTCTGATTCTATGAGGGTGCTCCCCCAACCACGCATCCACTCCCACTTTCTTGTGATGGCATTCCCCTACACTGAGGCATCGAACTTCACAGGACCAAGGGCCTCCCAACACACTGATGCCTGGCAAGGCCATCCTCTGTTACATAAAGCTGGAGCCATGGGTCCCTCCATGTGTACTCTTTGGTTGGTGGTTTAGTCCCTGGGAGCTCTGGGGTACTAGTTAGTTCATATTGTTGTTTCTCCTATGGGGCTGCAAATACCTTCAACACTGTTAGTCTTTTCTCTAACTCCTCCATTGTTCAGTCCAATGGTTGGCTGCAAGCATATGCCTCTGTATTTGTCAGGTTCTGGCAAAGCCTTTCAAGAGAAAGCTATATCAACCTCCTGTCAACAAGCACTTCTGGCATCCACAATACTTTCTGGGTTTGGTGACTGTATATGGGATAGATACGTAGGTGGGAAGTCTCTGGGTGGCCTTTCCTTCAGTCTCTGATACATGCTTTCTCTCCTTATTTCCTCCCATGAATATTTTGTTCTCTGTTCTAAGAAGGACTGAAACATCCACACTTTGGAAGACCAAAGATATTCCTTCTTCTTGAGCTTCATGTGGTGTGTAAATTGTATCTTAGGTATTCTGAGCATTTGACTAATATCCACTTATCATCGAGTGCATAAAATGTGTGTTCTTTAGTGACTGGGTTACCTCATTCAGGATGATATTTTCTAGTTCCATCCATTTGTCTAGGAATATCCTGGAGTCATTGTTTTTAATAGCTGAGTAGTACTCCATTGTGTAAATGTACCACATATTCTGTATCCATTCCTCTGTTGAAGGACATCTGTGTTCTTTCGAGCTTCTGGCTATTATAAATAAGGCTACTAGGAACATAGTGGAGAATATGTCCTTATTACTATTGGAATATCTTTTGGGTATATTCCCAGGAGTGGTACAGCAGGTTCCTCAGGTAGTACGATGTCTAGCTTTCTGAAGAACTGCCACAATGATTTCTAGGGTGGTTGTACAACAGTGAAATCCCCAAAACAATGGTGGAGTGATACTCTTTCTCCACATCCTTGCCAGCATCTGCTGTCATCTGAGTTTTGAAATCTCAGGTTTGTTTTGATTTGCATTTCCCTGATGACTAAGAATATTGAACATTTCCTTAGGTGCTTCTCAGCCATTTGGGATTCCTCCGATGAGAAATCTCGGTTTAGCTGTTCCACATTTTTGATGGGGTTATTTGGTTCTCTGGAGTCTATCTTTTTGAGTTCATTGTATATATTGGGTATTAGCTCTCCATCAGATGTAGGATTAGTAAAGATCTTTTCCCAATCTGTTGGTTGCCATTTTGCTCTATTTACAGTGTCCTTTGTCTTATAGAAGCTTTGCAAGTTTATGAGGTGCCATTTGTCAAATCTTTTTTTTATTAGATATTTTCTTTATTTACATGTCATATGATATCTCCTTTCCGAGGTTCCTCTCCAAAAAAAAAAAAAAAAAAAAAAAAAAAATTAAATAAAAATTAAAGAAAAAAGAAAATGAAAACAAACAAACTAACAACAACAACAACAAAAAACCCTGTTCCCGCCCCACTCCCCTTGCTAACCAACCCACACTCTCCTGCTTCCTGGCCCTGGCATTCCACTACACTGGGGCATAGAACCTTCACAGAGCCAAGGGCCTCTCCTCCCATTGATGACAGACTTGGCTTTCATCTACCAAACATACGCTACTAGAGCCATCAGTTCCACCCATTTTGGTTGGTGGTTTAGTCCCTGGGAGCTCTGAGGGTACTACTTAGTTCATGTTGTTGTTAGTCCTAAGGGGCTGCAAACCCTTCAGCTCCTTGCATCCTTTCTCTAGCTCACTCAATTGGGACCCTGTACTCAGTCCAATGGATGGCTGTGAACCTCTACTTCTATATTAGTTAGGTACTGTCAGAGCCTCTCAAGAGACAGCTATATCAGGCTCCTGTCATGTAGCACTTGCTGGCATCCACAATAGTGTCTAGATTTGATGACTGACTATTGGAAGGATTCCCAGGTGGAGCAGTCTCTGGATTGTCCTTCCTTCAGTCTCTGTTCCATAGTTAGTCTCTACAACTCTTTCCATGGGTATTTTGTTCCCCTTCTTAAGAAGGAACAAAGTATCCACACTTTGGCCTTCCTTCTTCCTGAGTTTCTTGTGGTTTGTAGGTTGTACTTTGTGTATTCAGATCTTCTGAGCTAATATCCACATATCAGAGAATGCATACCATGTGTGTTCTTTTGGGATTAGGTTACCTCACTCAGAATGATATTCTCCAGATCCATCCACTTCCCCAAGAATTTCATAAATTCATTGTTTTTAATAGCAGAGTAGTACACCATTGTGTAGATGTACCGCATTTTCTGTATTTATTCCTCTGTTGAGGGACATCTGGCTTTTTTCCAGTTTCTGGCTCTTATAAATAAGGCTGTTATGAATATAATGGAGCATGTGTCCTTATTCCATGTTGGAACATCTTCTAGATATATGCCCAGAAGTGGTATAGCTAGGTCCTCTGGTAATACCATGTCCAATTTCCAGAGGAACTGCCACCCTAAAGTGATCAAAAAAGATAAGGAAGGACACTTCATACTCATCAAAAGTATGATTTACCAAGATGAAATCTCAATTCTGAACCTCTATGCACCAAATGCAAGGGCATCTACATTCATAAAGGAAACTTTAGTTAAGCTCAAAATACACATTGCACCGCACACAATAATAGAGGGAGATTTCAACACTCCACTCTCTGCAATCGACAGATCATGGAAACAGAAACTAAACAGAGACACAGTGGGACTAACAGAAGTTATGAAACAGATGGATTTTAACAGATATCTATAGAACTTTTTATCCTAAAACAAAAGGATATACCTTCTTCTCAGCACCTCATGGTACCTTCTCCAAAATTGACCATATAATTGGTCACACATCAGGCCTCAACAGATACAAGAAGATTGAAATAATTCCTTGTATCCTATCAGATCATCATGGACTAAGGCTGCTCCTCAATAACAACATAAACAATAGAAAGCCCACATACACATGGAAGGTTAACAACACTCTACTCATTGATAACTTGGTCAAGGAAGAAATAAAGAAAGAAATTAAAGACTTTCTAGAGTTCAATGAAAATGAAGCCACAACATAACCAAACTTATGGGACACAATGAAAGCAGTCCTAAGAGGAGAACTAATAGCTTTAAGTGCCTCCAAAAAGAAACAGGATAGAGCATACACCAGCAATTTGACAGCACATCTGAAAGCCATTTGTCAATTCTTGATCTTAGAGCTTAAGCCATTGGTGTTCTGTTCAGGAAATTTTTCCCTATACCCTTGTGTTTGAGATTCTTCCCTACTTTCTCTTCTATTAGTTTCAATGTATCTGGATTTATGTAGATGTCATTGATCCACTTGGAATTGAGCTTTGTGCATGGGGATAAGAATGGATGTATTTGCATTCTTCTAAATGCTGACCACCAGTTGAACCAGCACCATTTGTTGAAAAATCTCTCTTTTTTTACACTGGGTGGTTATAGCTCCTTTGTCAAAGAACAAGGGACCCTAGACATATGGTTACATTTCTTGGTCTTCAATTCTATTCCATTGATCTTTCTGCCTTTCTCTGTACCAATATCATACAAGTTTTATTAATATCACTCTGAAATACAACTTGAGGTCAGGGGTGGTGATTCATCCAGAAGTTCCTTTATTGTTGAGAAAAATTCTCGCTATTTTGGATTTTTGTTATTCAAAATGAATTTGCAAATTGTTCTTTCTACCTCTATGAAGAATTGAGTTGGAATTTTATTGAGTATTGTTGCATCCATAAAGGAAATTGGTCTGAAGTTCTGTTTCTTTGTAGGGTCTTTGTGTGGTTTGGGTATAAACATAATTGTGACTACATAGAATGAAATGGTTAGTGTTCCTTCTGTTTCTATTTTGTGGAATAGATTGAAGAATATTGATATTAGGTCTTCTTTGAAGGTCTTATAGAAGAATTCTGCACTAAACCCATCTGCTCCTGGGCTTATTTTGGTTTGGAGACTTTTAATAACTGCTTCTATTTTTTTTTTAATTTCCTCAGTTTCTGTTGTTATCTTTCTCTTTTCCTTTCTGGTTTTGTTAATTTGTATACTGTTTCTGTGCCCTCTGGTTAGTTTGGCTAAGAGTTTATCTATCTTGTTGATTTTCTCAAAGAACCAGTTCCTGGTTTTGTTGATTCTTTCTATAATTCTTTTTGTTTCTACTTGGTTGATTTTAGCCCTGTATTTATTTCCTGCAGTCTACTCTTCTTGTATGTATTTACTTCTTTTTGTTCTAGATCTTTCAGATGTACTGTCAAGCTGTTATTGTATGCTCTTCCCAGTTTCTTTTTGAAGACAGCCAGGGCTATGTGTTTTCCTCTTAGTACTGCATTCATTGTGTCCCATAATTTTGTGTATGTTGTGCCTTCATTTTTATTACATTCTCAAAAGGCTTTAATTTCTTATTTCATTTCTTCCTTGACCAAAATTATCATTGAGTAGAACATTGTTCACATTCCATATATGGTGTGATTTCTGTTGTTTTTGTTGTTATTGAGGTCCAGCCTTAGTCTGTGTTGATTTGATAGGATGCATAGGATTATTACAATCTTCTTGTATCTGTTGAGGCCTGTTTGGGGAACAATTATATGATCAGTTTTTGAGAAGGTACCATGAGGTGCTATAAAGAAGGTATATTATCATTAACTTTTTACTTTAGGCTATAATTTTATATAGATTTCTGTTAAAGCCATTTGGTTTATAACTTCTATTTGGTTCACTACATTTCTGTTTAGTTTCTGTTTCAATGATCTGTCCATTGCTGAGACTGGGGTGTTGAAGTCTCCTACTATTATTGTGTTGGGTGCAATGTGAGTTTTGAGCTTTAGTAAAGTTTCTTTTATGAATATGGGTACCCTTGCATTTGGAGCATAGATGTTCAGAACTGAGAGTTCATCTTGTTAAATTTTTCCTTTGATGTGTATAAAGTGTCCTTCTTTATCTTTTTCGATAACTTTTGGATATTAGAATGGCTACTCCAGGTTCATTTTGGGATATTTGCTTGGAAAAAATTTTTTTTCCATCTTTTTTAATCTGTGGTAGTGTCTGTGTTTGTCAATGAGGTGTGTTTCCTATATGGAGCAAATTGATGAGTCCTGTTAGTCTATATCTTTTTTATTGGGGAATTGAGTCCATTGATATTAAGGAAAAAGTGATTGTTGCTTCTTGTTATTTTTGGTGTTAGAGGTGGAATTATGTTTTTGTTGCTATCTTATTTTCAGTTTTTTGAACGATGATTACTTTTTTTCTTTTTCTATGTTGTAGTTTCCCTCATTGCATTGGATTATTCCATCTATTATCCTTTGTAGAGCTATATTTATGGAAAGATATTGAATTAAACAGGTTTTGTCATAGAATATCTTGGTTTCTCCCTCTATGTTAATTGAGAGTTTGACTGGGTATAGTAGCCTGGGCTGGCATTTGTGTTCTTTTAGGGTCTGTATAACATTTGCCCAGGATCTTCTTTTTAGAATCTTTGTTGAGAAGTCTGGAGTAATTCTATTAGGTCTCTACCTTTACATGTTACTTGACCTTTTCCCCTTTCTGCCTTTAAAATCTTTCTTTGTTTTGTGCATTTGGTGTTGTATTTATTATGCGACAGTAGGAGTTTTTTTTTTTTTTT
>NC_045030.1:50555767-50560153 GCF_008632895.1 Mastomys coucha | reverse complement strand
TAGTCCAGTCTATTGGAGTTCTGTAGACTTCTTGTATGTTCATGGACATCTCTTCCTTTAGGTTAGGGAAGTTTTATCTGTAATTTAATTGAAGATATTTACTGGCCCTTTATGTTGGGAATCTTCACTCTATTTTATACCTATTCTCCTTAGGTTTGGTTTTCTTATTGCGTCCTGGATTTCTTGGATGTTTTGGGTTAGAGCTTTTTGCATCTTAAATTTTCTTTGACTGTTGTGTCAATGTTTTGTAAGGTATCTTCTGCACCTGAGATTCTTCTGTTTTATTCTGTTGGCAATGCTTGCATCTTTGATTCCTGATATCTTTCCAAGTTTTCTACCTCCATAGTTTTCTCCCTTTGTGATTTTATTATTTCTGTTTCCATTTTTAGATCCTGGGTGGTTTTTTTCAATTCCTTCACTTTTTTGTTGTGTTTTCCTGTAATTCTTTAAGGGAATTTTGTGTTTCCTCTTTAAGGGCTTCAACCTGTTTACCTGTGGTTTCCTGTATTTCTTTAAGGTAGTTATTTATGTCCTTCTTAAAGTCCTCTGTCATCATTATGAGATGTGATTTTATATATGAATCTTGCATTTCTGGTTTGATGGGTTTTCCAGGACTTGCTGTAGTAGTCGAACTGGGTTCTGATGATGCCAAGTTTCTGTTGCTTATGTTTTTGCCCTTGATTCTTGTCATCTGGTTATCTCTAGTGCTACTTGCCTTTGCTGTCTCTGACTGGAGCTTTTCCTTCCTGTGATCCTGGTTGTGACAGAAGTCCTCAGAGTCCAGCTGTCTCTGTGATCCTATGATCCTATGATCCTGAGATTCTGGGTGTCTCACAGTTCCTGAAAGTCAAGCAGCCTATGGGATCCTGAAATTCTGGTGTGACCACGTTCATGAGATCCTGTTGTGTCAGAGCTCCTCAGAGTCATCCTTTTTCTGGGTGTTGCAGATGTAGGTGGGGAGCCAGCGCTCTGGGTTTTCTCTGGGCACTGGTGTGAGCTGGAAGTAACTCATGCCTCTGGCTAGGTGGGGGTTTGTATTTCCCTGGTTCCTGAGTGTTACACTGAGTGTTTCAAAAGTTGTGGCTTCAATGCTGATCTTGTTTGTGTCAGAGCTCCAGTGCTCTTGGGTATATCTGGTCTCCTCAGAGTTGAGCTTCCTCTGCGATCCTGTGATCCTCAATTCCTGTGCTCCTTTGCTCCTAAGCATTTCATAGCACCTGCGAGTTGGGCTTGCTCTGGGAGTTGTAAGAGTGGGAGTAGAGCTATTACTCCAAGTCTTCTCCAATTGGAGGTTCAGACCAGAACGAACTAGTGCCACTGACTGGGCAGGGGTTCCTGTGTCCCTGTATTTTGGGGTACCTAGTTACTCCCCGTATTGGGGCAGATGTTGTGGCTTCTTCATCTGTGATCCTGAGTGTGTTAGAGCACCTGGGAGTTGAGCTTCCTCTGGTTATGGTGGAAGTGGATGTGGAGCCAGTGCCCAAGGTCTGCTCAGGTTATAGTTTCAGACTAGAAGGCTTAAATATATCTTTAAACTATAACAAATTAATGAATCTTTAACTGGCCTATTGGATGAGGTACTTACATAGCAATGGATTAAGAAATCCAATGAATTTTCTAACTGAGCACTAGTCAGCAGGACACAATTTGTATACCAGTCAGAATAGGATGCAATTTTATTTTTGATAACAGTCCAGGCCAGCTGTCTTACCACGAGTAGATATTCTAAGGTCTGAGTATTTTTCTATAAGTCTCCACTTTTCATTTGTTGGGTTATCCCTGTTTTGAATCTTCCCAGTTAGATTTCTACTTATGAGTAATCATAATTTCTTAGCTTTTGCACTTCATAGTCCAAACTACCATAAGGATATTTTGTAAATAATGGTGGCTAATAAAACTATCCCTCAGTTCTCTAAGTCGGTTCACCAACTCCTTATGATTTTGATGTTTGATGGCCATACCATAAACATTTCTAACAAATTTCCAAAACTGTCTTCAGAATTTACATCTCGTTAGAGAAAAGTGAAGTGTATTGCTACTGGGATTTCTATCTAGCTTGCTGTCTATGGTATTTGCTTTTTCACCTTCTCAACTGACTCAAATGAAATCCCATCCTTATACTTTCCTCACTGCTGACCCTGCTTAGGAATACCATTGCAGTCACACTTCTTTCAGTCTAAGAATAGATCTCACATAGAAGATATATTTGAAATGAAAAAGATCTCACCATCACTAAAATGCTGGCTTTCTCCACAGAAATATTAGTTTGTTTTACTTTTGTTTAGAGAGGCAGAGAAAGGAAATTCCACTATGCCTGTCACAGTGATCGACAGAAATGAAGCATGAAAGAAAGCAACTGTGTTTATGAGCCAAGGAGGTGAAAACTAGACAAGACCTGGATCATATATTTTTAACAACTCAATAAATTTCTTTCACCCATTTCCCAAATCTTCATGTTCTGGTCAGGAAAGAATGACATCAAGTTTCAGTTAGAAATGAATTTTTGTTTGTGAAGATAGAAAGTTATAAGACTATAAAACACATTTTTAATAAAATTGCAATATCCTTTGAGTCTCGCCGAAACCTCGTCCTTTGGGACATGTTATCCTTATAGGAAAGATAACCTCACAGCTATGTTTTTGTGCAACTTCAGCAACAATATTCTTCTTAGATAGGGCTGAAAGAGTCTTCGCAAATACAGAGTTGTGCATTGTTATTATACTGTATTAGAGCAAAATATAATTTATCTTATTTTCCAAAATCCTTGACATTCAATGTGGATATAGAAAGATTGGTTATGGTTAGTGTGCTTCATGGAGAAATGATAAGGTTAGAGGTAATTAATTATCAAATTATAACAGGACATATATGGAATGGCCACTGTATCATTTTTCAACCCTCCCCCCATAAAGTTAGTTTAACAGAGTTAAAACTCACTTTTTTCTGTAGTTATGCATTCTGTGCCTTAAAGAAGTTTTGGTATCCCTTACACTCTAGTTGAAAGATCATAAGTTTTAATGCCAACGACATTGGGAATATGACTGTAGAAAATGATCAGAAATAATTTCTCTATTTAGCCTCTGCCGATTTCCTTTGCAAATACCAAATAATTATAATCATCCTGTAGGTATTTTCAAATGAAATGAGATATAAGATTATTTCACTATAGCAAATGGTTGCTTCTACACTATGTACACTTCTCCATTTCTTGTGGCTAGGATCATTTCACCTCAATGGTAAAGGATTTCTCCTAAAATCCTAAGAAATGTATCATAAATATTTTCCTTATTCTTTCTTCTTGTGCTTCACTTTTCACTGGAGTATATTTATTTTGAAAGCTATTTTCAGCATATGCTTAATGAAATCAACTGAAGAAATAATAATCACAGAGACCCTTTTCACAAGCAAGAATATAGCCATAAAATTTACAGATTTCCAAATGTGAGTGTGACTCCCTGATTACAGGAGACAATGAGGATGTAGATAAAACCATGTATATGATATAAGTTGACTACCATTGGTGAAAGTTCAGCTCACTATAACAATCTTGAATATGAGAGCTACTTTAAAATGAATACTTTGTATATGATAAAACCAAACCAAACCAAGCACAAGAGTACAGATTACTCAAATTCCCAAAGAGGTGACTAATATGATATGACATGATGCAAGCTATATAAATTTTAATCACATGCCATTGTTCTCTTTATTCTGTTATCACCTGGAAATTTTAAAACACTAAAGAATTTCAAAAGAGAAAATTGAATCATAAATAATCTCTAATAGCTGAACTCAAAATTTATGGACCTCTTTGTGCCATTGTAACTATAACATAATTTTTAGTTCCATGTTTCCTAATGTTTAATGAGTATATTTCCCTTGACTCTTTTTACATATGGGCCATGTTTTAAAATGCTGTGGGTTAGAATATAGAACATGGAAATGTGGGTGTTACTCTTGTGGATTCCCTTTAATAGTGTGGAGTCTTCAGATAGTCAAAAGTTAGAAAAATACTATAATTATAGTTTATTACAAGATTGATGGAAAGATCTTGGTTTATGATGAAGTAAAGCATTTTTGATAAGGTTATGATTATGATAAAGTTTAAGTGAAAAAAATAGTTCCTCCATGCAGAAAAGTAGAACTAGAGGCAGAGAAAACAGTGAAATCACCCATAAGGGAAAGCATTATCTATGAAAAATGCTTCTAACTGAGATGGAGAAGACAGAAGCATTATATCACCTGTGTCATATTCTTGCCATATCATAAACATAACCTGTAGTCTTCATCAGTGACATTAAAATATAAAGACTTTTGGAAATATATTTTTCATTAATGGAAACTAAAGAAACCTGATGAAAAATGTTGCTTTGAGGTTGACCTTGA
>NC_045030.1:50541334-50555459 GCF_008632895.1 Mastomys coucha | reverse complement strand
TTCTGGTAATGGAAATCTCGTCAACAATTTAGTGCTAGTGAAACAATTATTATTACAGGGTACAAAATCTACAACTACTTATTTACTAAACTAACATAATCCCTACTAAATTCTATTCTAAATAGTTTTCCTTATACTCACAGATAAGTATAGTCTTTATCACTCATCAAGAAAACTTCAAGAAACCTCTTTATAACAAACTTTAAAGTTTATTGCATTTTATTTAGTGTTTGTTACTCTGCTCTCTCTCCCTCTCTTTCTCTCTCTCTCTGTGTGTGTATGTGTGTTTGTGTATGTATGTGTGTGTATGCAAGTATGTATATGTATGTACATGTGTAGGTCAGATACAACTCTTGGTTTATATGATTCCTGTGTATTTTAATTCAGAATATCAGGCTTGGCAACTGGTGTCATTTTCTCACAGATCCATTTTGCTGGCCCTAAATTATTAATATTAAAATTATTAGTTATGACAAAATATAAGCCTTGGTATCTTTTTAGATAATTACTCAATCTTTAGAACCATTTAATATTTAAATTTGAAACCTGGGCAAGAATTTTGCTTCAGTTAATCTGACAACATTTGTCTATGGCTTACAGAGCAAAAGATGACTTTCAGTGATATCCTTCCTTCCTGTATAAAATCTTCCGTGTGTGTGTATGTGTGTGTGTGTGTATGTGTGTATGTATGTATGTATATATAATGAAAACTATGAGTTGCTTCTACTAAGGTAACTTTACCACATTGGTGATTATGAATTCCTTGGTTATATTTTCAATATCTAGTAATTTATAATCTTATTATCCAAAATTTTAGAAGTGGAAATGAAAATCTAACAATTTTCCAATATCACAGTGGAAAAAAATAAAACCTAAGATTTAATGCCAGGTCAACCTGATTCCAGAGGCTTGTTTCTGTGACTTTCCACTCTAAAGTATAGGTCAACACAGTATATAATGAATGATAAATCAGCTGGTAATGGTGGTGTAAACCTTTAGTCTCAGCACTCAGGAGGCAGAGCCAAGTGAATCTCTTGAGTTCAAGGTCAGCCTTGTCTACAGAGCAGTTCCAGTATAGCTAGGGTTATATAGAGAAACCCTATCTTGAAAAACAAAACAAACAAAATAGAAGAATCAATTTTAGAAGTCTTTTACAAAAACTTAGAGGGAATAACTATAAAAGTGGTTCACAAACTATAATCCTTGAAGATTAGCAGTCAAAACATTCCTTATGATTGCATTAAACTTCCAAATCCTCATTTATCACTCCAGGTACTCAGAAACTCTGGTGGTGAAGCTAAAGAATCTGCATTTGATCATTCTCTCCTACGCATTTGAATGTTCTCTATAATTTTAGAATCACTACAACAAGGTAATGCACAAGAAAGATAGAGGAAAGAATAATACAACTTGCATAAAATAAAAAGAATTGCAGATCTGGATATGCTGCCCATGTTTGAAACATGAACAATGGAAAGAATGTTGGTAGCATAGAAGAAAAGAGAAAGCTGTATTTTGTTCATAGGTGTCCTGTTAGGCAGCCCTCAGTATGTACATTCTAGATATACAAGATTAACTTAATAGTGAGTGCCATTTTTATTCCTGCTCTCATGACTATTCTAAGGGCTAAAAGAAAATATCAAGGTGTTTGTATTCTGCAATGAGGTAATCAGGAAAGGATGGTGTCAGTGGAAGTGTATAGTCAAATTAAGCATGAAACTGAAAAAAAATGGCGTTTAAAGCTCCTGTGAAAATGGAAGGATTGTAGAAGTTAATTTTAAACACATGGACATGGGGCTGGTGTGACAGCATGAGTCAAGAAATTGACTGTATTAATAAAGGCAGTATTATAGCAAATGGAGTTAATCAAACACTAGCATTAACTGGGCTACATCAGAAGCCCTACTGCTCTTAGATGCTTCCCTTTCAACCTTACAGGAAATTAAAAACTAAGCCCCTTGTGAAGCAAATCTGTTCCACCTGAAACAATATCAAAAACTTTCATCTCAGTCAAATTAATTGCACTAGTGTTTGCCATGGCTGAGGAAAACATTGGGAGTTAATGATAAACAAACTCCTGTTATGAGCTAAGTTTCTGATGCAAGGCAGCCTCTGATCAACTAAATTAATAAGGCAACATACTTGGGTAGCACTTCTAAGTTTTCAGAGAATTTAACTTCCATTATCTTATTTGAGACTCATAAACTGGTGAGTCAGGAAGGAAAGTTGATTTTATTTCTACTTTACAGGGAAGGGATGGGAACTTCTGGAGGTTTCCTATGACAAAGGCATTGAATTCCTTTATGATGTTATTCAAGGACAAATTTGCCCTATATAACTTCCACTGTCTGAAAAGTGATATATTTTTAAAGGAGACTTCTTCATTCCACGTAAATATATATCATACCATTTTATTCTGAGTTTATCAGGTGAGAGTAGATGCATGTAAATTGCAATAACATCCACAATTTGAAATCAATCTGACCTCCCCAAGCACTGATCTTTTTTTGTATTTTAAAAATATATCGTGATGATTGTGCCATATCATTAAAATCTCTTTCAAGATAAGTTTTTAAATTTGTATCATCCTTATTTGAAAAAATACTCTTACACAAATACTTGTGTGTATTTAATTTCTTTAGTTGTTTGAATATGACTTTGATACTTTGTTCTACCATACCCCATGAGGATTTGACTAAATTTATCAGGCTTGGCCACAACTGCATTGTACTTATTGAATCATCTCACTGACAATATCTCTTCTTTTTTAGAACAGATTTGCACCAGCAGGAATCCCTAGGACCAAGGGTTGTAATAATTTTAAAACCATTTTATAAGACTAAAGCACCCTAAGAAAAGATGTTAACCTATTTACAATTGTTCTGGTGATGTTCTTTTCTCTGAACTAGACAACACCACCAGGCATTCTGGATCTCATATATATATATATATATATATATATATATATATATATATATATATATATATTCTAGTTATTCTACAGAATATCTAGGCCATGTAGTTGAGCAGAATAATACTGTCAGCTAGGTCTGTGAAGATAACAATGTAACTGTGGCCATTTATTCTTTGAAGGAGTGGGTAGTCATACAAATAAACATCAAATTTCAGTGAACACTAGGAAGAACTTCCAGGTTCCTGTGTTTCAGAGCAAGTGACTATGCAGAGATACATGGATGGTAGCATGTGAGGTAAGATGCAAACTGGAGTAGAGAAAAGGTTTACAATATCAATGGTGCCTATTGGACAGAGGATGGGTCTTCATGTAATATAGCCCACAATTTCAATATTTGCAGTGTCGGCGTTTTCACACATGTTCTGTTACATGTAGTTCTATGTACAACCTCATGTATCACATATCTAATTAGCATCTTAAGTGCTCAATCAGACTGTATATTTTAGTATTGTAACAAGTTCTATGCCACCATCAGACACACCAGAGCTCCTTTTTGCCTGTCTGTACCAATGGCACAGCACATTCTAATTGCTCCTGACAAGGGTTTTGCAGACTGTTTCTCTGCTGTTTTTTTCTTGTATATCAAAATTTCAATATTTACGTAAGATTCTTATTCACGTGCCTCAATATCACACCAGACCCTCCGCCAAGACTGTACCTACCACTCCTTCATCTCTCCTTAGTTCAGCTGCACATGTTCTTGGGGGTCGATTGCTAGACTCTACAGGAGATAGAATGTAGACTGAGGGTAGAAATCTCACAGTACACCATTCTTAAGTTGTTACATATACTGTGGTAGGAATTTTCAGTAATGTAGTTTCTTTTAATTCAATGCTTCTATAAATAATCTCAGTGAACACTTGGATTCTCTAAGCTGGACTTTGATAGGCACATTTCTTTGTTATGTTTGAACCTTATCATGGAAAGAGATATATAACAAGATTTCTACCATTGCTTGTTCATAGCATATGTTTCTCCGTTGACAAATGAGAGGTATAGTTATTTTACAATTATTTAGTCTATAAGTGCACAATATCCTTTAAGCAAGCTTACCCATTCAAAGCACTTTTATTACTATCTGACAGAATACCTTAACCTGAAACTTTGCCTATGTTTCCAGTTTTATATGTGGAGTTTTCATCATACAATTTACATTTTGATGACTTCTAAATAGATCCATTTATAGTGGCACATTGATAAGTCTCTGTCTTTATGCACTTCTCTAATCAAGTATAAGTTCATGGACATATACAATTTGTTGTAAAAGGCCAGAGAGGTAATCAATGTTATATGCTTTGTACCAAATGACCTCTGTAAAAACTATTCAGACTTACCAGCATAATGGAAAAGTAGCCACAAACAATGCTTAAATGAATAGGCATAGGCTTGGTCTGATAAAACCAAGAAAACAAGCAACAAAGCAAAACTGATAATGATTCAGTTTAGACCAATGATCACAGTCTGATAAACAATAATTTACCTTTTTATGCTTAACCAGAAAGATTTATCCCTCTCTTACTGATTTTGAAAAGTTCTAAATATATGAAGGTAATTCTTCTGTGCAAAAAAAGAAAATTACTCATGTTTTTCTGTGATTTAATTATAATGAACCACCATTCAATCTGTCTGAAAATACTTTTGATTTGATTCTTTGTACAGAAAACATCATATTTCCCCACAAATAGTCAAGAAATGGTATCAGCACCTTTTATTGAATAAACTTTTTTTTCTCAGCAGGCTCTTTTTGGAAAGTCTTTACTAAACTAGAAGTATTTCCACTGTTCTTCGAGACGTTGTCCTGTGAGTATAGCATCTGAAAGTAATGGTTTTGGAAGTATGCTCACCATAGGGGCCTCTCAAGCTTCCTTTGTACTTTCATCAGTCCAGTTTGAAGCATATCAAGAATTCCGTCTTAACTGCATCTATAGCAATTGTGGTTGATACTGTCTTTACACTTTTATCTTTCATATATCTCTGTCTCTTTACATCTGTGTATAGTCTTGTAAGGCTCAGAGGGAGACTATATTTACTATAAAGCACCAAAACGGTAGCTCTTCTTTTTCTTGTAGTCTGACCTTAGAAACCTATTATTTAGCTTTATTTTTTTCTTGAGGGTAGTTGCCACTTATGATGCTAACTACTGATGTATACCACACTATGTTTCCCCTACCACTTCTTTCATTGGTATCTATGATTGTTTTTAAAAATTATCTGTCAATAAGTATAATCTTTGGCTTCTCAGATTGTTTTGTTAAGAATTATTGACCTTTGTTTCTTAATTCTACTGAAAACAATGACACATCCTCACCATGTTATTAAAGTGACATTGGCCATTTCTTTTCAGTCCCAACAGTATAATCATAGGAGAAACTGCTGCTCTCCAGACTTTTTCATTCAACTTTTCATCCTCTATTCTCTGCTCTCAATCTTCTGGAATTTTCTTGGGAATCCAATGTCTTTTCTCTGTTTTGAGTAAAGGAGAAATGGCTTTCATAAAAATTAATTTTGAGGATTAGTTCCACAATACTGGGAAGTATTATTTTTTTTAATTTCTTGTCCATTTTAAGTTTTCAATTACCCTCTATCCTTACAGATTCAGACAAGGCACAAAGTAAGAGGCTCAATAAACGTAGGACCTGTGTTTATATCTCTGTTTTTGTAACAAAGTCATGTTCATATATTCAATTTCCTTCTGAATTCATTTTTTACATATTTTATATGTAGTATGCTGGATGATATGTAAAATAGCATTACAATTTTATGCTCATCGAACTCTAGTGTTTCAAAGATACTGTAGAGGATTAGGTTTATTTTACTTAAAGTTATAAAAAAAATGTTGGAACAAGGGAATCAATACCTACATTTTATTGAACTTTGCAGTTGAACAATATGTAAGTTTAACATCCTGCAGTGACATTTTAAAACTAAAAATTGGATTAGACTGTACATTTTAAAAGGCCCATTCTAGTATGTAATTACACTATTTTGCATGTTGAATGAAACTTTGGTCCATCCAGTTTCAAGTACATTGTAAACATTTACTACTTATAATACTGGCAATACTCTTGTAAGGTCCATTAACTAAGATGAACTTGTTTGTACTACAAAGAAACCAAGACATGAAGGTAAAGTGATTTTCCATAGGAGGTATAGCCTCTTAATGAATAACTCTGACCCTTCATGTTTCATCAAAATCTTTGTACTTAACCTCAAATGAATTAGGTGACTTTGCATTCAGCACATTCTTTTTTACTATCATCATGAGGTGGCAAAGAAAAAAGTCACATGGGTCTACCCACCCTAGGAACTAAGCTTCCCCTTTCTTTGCATCGATCACTATCTTCTTTTATTTTCTTTCTGTGCTTATGCACATATCTTACATAATATAAAATTTTTATTATTTAGAGGTACTATGAAATGGACTATCTATAACTTTTCTGTTTCTAATTATATTGAGAGCTAATGTTTTTGGGGAAGGAGGCAGGGAGTCTTATTTCTATGCTCTTTGGCACCTAGATAAAAGAATTCAAACCCAAACACAAAAGTGATCTATAGAACTATTTTTAGATTTGGTGAGATTGTAACAGGGAAAACATGCTTACAACTAAAGTTGCTAGGAAGAAACAGATGGAAAGAGGAATCAAGATGTGTTATCCATCTGTCCACAGCTGAATGGTAGCACTTACCATAGAATACACTATTTATTGTGTTACTGACTACTAACATGTCATTTGTGCCATAAGATTGTAGTATTTGAATATGTTCTGAATGGTACCTGGGCAGCAAATAAGACAGATGCAGAGAACTCTTTTAGATACCTCTTCGTTCTGTTTAACATTCACTCTTACTTTTTGATACTAGAAATTATGTACTCTCCATTTCATCTATCTCCCCACTGCAGGAATGTAGAGCTGTATATAGATAAAAACGTTGATACTGAGTCATTCCAAGGAACATACACTTAATTAAGGAGAGTGCAAGAAAAATGTCTTTACTCAAATGAACCTAACTCTTTAGATGTTTTCATTAAAAATAACAATTAATTTTTATCTCCAAGACCAGCATTCAAATTCCACAATTTGAATGTTGTTTATCTCTTCATAGTATCACTTAGACATAGTTGTTTTACAACTTTGGGCTTTGGAATAGACTTTAGAGACTAGGGGAACAATTCTGTGACCCTAGAGTTAAGTGACTTGGGGGAAGTTATTTGGCATCCTTGTATGTTTTGTTTGTGTAATTCACCATTTCATAACACATGCTATCTACCTTATTCATTTTATGACAATGACAAACAATTCTGTAAACGTGAATTGATAGCATGAATTATATTTAAAGTCAAACCTTGACAAAATTGTGGTGATCAAAGCAGAATTTTGGCATTCTATTTCCTTCCCTTTATCTTCCTTTATTTTGTTTTTTCCTCTGTGTTATCTCTTTCCTTCCTCACCATATCTGGGCTGAGTAATTGAGCTGCTTAGGGAGGGCTCATGGTGTGAGTTCAGCCATTACACAATGGCTCTATTACAGTCTTTATCAAAGCTAGCTAGGTATACATAATGTCAGTACTTCTGAAAATTCTAGATTGCAATTTTCTGGTTTCTACTTAAGAAAATCTCCTTTGTAATTAATACTGAATGCTAGATTCCAGGAACCATGTCTCAAGAGATTTTTCATGCATGTGATGTGCATTTGTTATTAAGGTCTGTCTGGCACTTATTTATAAAGATGAAAACAAGCCTGTTTTCTATCACTTACAGAATGTTCATAATAATTGTATGAATTCAGACAGCCTTTGCCTCTCCATGAAGCTGTGCATTTTCAGAGAAGAGAATCTTTATCTTTATTACATGACACTTCCTGTGCTCACATCCATCAGTTTTTGAGTATAGCTTATTTGCAGCCTGGTGAGAGTTATATAATCTGCCATGGAATTTTCAACAAAGAAACATGAGAAAATTAAGACAGAGGTACAGTGTGCATCTTTTCAAAAATTGTCTTGTGTTAATAGAAGAGAGAGTTCAGTGGCCATTTTCTCTGGTCATCCCAAATACCGCTTATAAGTAATCTCTTCCTCTTTCTATCTTTTCTTTCTTTCTTTATTCCCTTCTTGTCTTTCTAACAAAAATGTATGCCTGGACTCACTCTCACATGTCCATGTGCACATACACATATACACATTGACATATGCTTGCATATATTAATACAAATATGGACACACATGAATAAACACATAAATATACACAATAGGTTCTAGGAAGTACACAAGTAACATTATAAATATCCCTATATTTAAGTCTATAAAGTTCATTTCAATTGGTTTTATGACATTATTTGTTTTGTTTTGTTTTGTTGGTTTTTTGAGAGAGGGTTTCTCTGTGTAGCCCTGGCTGTCCTGGAACTCACTCTGTAGACCAGGCTGGCCTTGAACTCAGGAATCTGCCTGCCTCTGCCTCCCAAATTCTGGGATTAAAGGCGTGCACCACCACTGCCCGGCTGGTTGTATGACATTATTAATCTGAGATTTGTAGGTGGCAATTCTTGTCCTCTACATTCATCAGAGGAAAATCAATGAATATCCCTGTTTTCTAAATGAAACATCTTCTGGACACAAAGAAAGAAGAAGAATTGTGCAGTAAGAGAAACAATGTGGATGAAAAGAAGATCAACTGAACATTGAGAATGATAATTTTTATCTTTTAAATTTTCCTAGAAATACATATTAGAATTGTTAAATACATAGTTATAGATCAGAACAATGATGATTGTCAAAGAGGAATGTGCATATCCATAATCAAAGACCTTGCTAAATGCTTCTTGAATTGCGGTTCAACAACAGATGTAGCCCTTTGGAGTTTATTAGAGCATGAAAACCAAAGGCCTCATACAAAAATAAGAGCAAGTATTTGTGTCAGGATTCCTAGTTGATTCCCAGGCATAAGAACTTTTGGGAAACAAATAATGTCTAAACTCTTTATAACCCAGTGTAGCATAGGGTATCTTCCTGCCCATCTACTGTACATTCTGTTGTTTAATATTGAATATGTTACCTGAAAAGTTGTTATATTCCCCAATCATTACTGATAATCTTCTACTCCCCAACTCCTAAGGACATAATAGTTAATACAATATATTTTTGTCTTTTACGTTTATGTCTTTCTCCCGATTGTTCAGGATATTCACATATCCTTTTACAAATTTCTTCAATACTTAAGTCACAAAGAAAAAATCTATAGTTTTGGAGGAGGGGTCTGGTTAGTTGATATTGTACTTCTTATGGGGTTGGAATCTTCTTTAGCTCCTTCATTACTTCTCCTACTCTTCCATTGGAATCCCCTGGCTCAGTCCAAAGGTTGGATGTATCTACATCTGTCTTAGTTAGGTGCTGGCAGAGTCTCTCAGAGGACAGCTTTATCAGACTCCAGTCTGGAATCACTTCTTGGCATCAGCAATAGTACCCAGGTTTGATGTCTGATGATGGGGTGGATCTAAAGGTGGACTGGTGTCTTGATGGCCTTTCCTTCAACCTCTGCTGTATGGTTTGATCCTCCACTTACCTTAGACAGAATCAATTCTGTGTTAAAGATTTTGAGATGGGTAGATGACCCCATCCCTCAATTTGTGACTATGTCTATCTACAGGAGATGGTCTCTTCAGGTTCTGTCTCCCTGCTCTTGGGGCTTTTGGCTACTGTCATCCCTACTAGGTACGGAAAGCCTCTCTTATCCCTTGTGTCTGGGAGCTTCTACTGGTTCCACTTGCCCCCCACTCCACACTGCTGCATGTTTCTGTTCATTCTGCTGGCCCTCTGGGCTTCTCTTCTTTCTCTCTCCATATCTGATTGTGTCCCCTTTTCCCTCCTTCTCCTCCATTCTCCCACCCATGCATCCCTTCCTCCATCTGCCTCCTGTGATTATTCGGTTCTCTCTTCTAAGTGGTGTGAGTTCAGCCATTATGCAATGGCTCTATTACATAGTCTTTATCTAAGCTAGCTAGGTATGCACAATATCAGTGCTTCTGAAAATTTTAGACTGCAATTTTCTGGTTTCTACTTAAGAGGCATTGAAGCATCCACACTTTGGCCTTCTTTCTGCTTAAACTTCATATGGTCTGTGACTTTTATCATAGGTATTCTGACCTTTTTGGCTAATATCCACTTCTCAGTGAGTACATAACATGTATGTCCTTTTGGGTCTGGGTTACCTTACTTAGGGTGATATCTTTGAGTTCCATACATATTACCTGCAAAATTTGTGATGTCTTCATTTTTAATAGCTGAGTAGTATTCCACTGTGTAAAATATACCACATTTACTTTATCCATTCTTCCATCAAGGGACATCTGGGTTGTTTCCAGGTTCTGGCTATTATAAATAAGGCTGCTATGAACATAGTGGAGAACTTGTCCTTGTGATATGGTAGAAAAAATTTTGGGTATATTCCAGGTAGAACTATTTCAAATTTTCTGAAGAACCACCAGATTGTACCAGTTTGTAATCCCACCAGCAATGGAGGAGAGTTCCTCTTTCTCTACATCCTCCTCATTATCTCCTGTAGCCTGAATTTTTAATCTTAGCCATTCTGATTGGTGTAAGGTGGAGTCTCAGAGTCAATTTGATTTGCATTTCCCTGATGACTAAAGTTTTTGAATATTTCTTTAGGTGCTTCTGAGACATTTGAGATTCCTCAGTTGAGAATTCTCTGTTTAGCTCTGTACTCCATTTTTAACTTGATTATTTGGGTTTTTTGGAGTCTAAATTCTTGAGTATATTTTGGATATTAGCCTTGTATTGGATATAGGGTTAGTAAAGATCTTTCCCCAATCTGTAGGTCGCAGTTTTGTCCTATTGACAGTGTCCTTTCTGTGACAGAAGCTTTGAAGTTTCATAATGTCCCATTTGTCAACTGTTAATCTTTGAGCCTGAGGCATTAATATTCTGTTCAGGACATTTTCCCCTGTGCCAATGTGTTTAAGGTTATCTCCTATTTTCTGTTCTATTAGATTCTATGGTGATTGAGAGTTTTGCTGGGTATAGTAGCCTGGGATGGCATTTGTGTTCTCTTAGGGTCTGCATGGCATCTGTCTAGGATCTTCTGGCTGTTAAAATCTGAAGAAAAATCTGGTGTATTTCTGATAGGTCTACCTGTTATGTTACTTGTTTTTTTCCCTTACTTATTTTAATATTTTTCTTTGTTCTATGTATTTATTGTTTTGATTATTTTGGGTGACAGGAGGATTTTCTTTTCTGGTGCAATCTATTTGGTGTTCTGTAGCTTTCGTGTATGGCCATCTGTTTTTTAGGTTAGAAAACCTTCTTTTTATGACTTTGTTGAAGATGTTTTCTGGCCTTTTAAATTTGGACTACCCACTCTCTTCTATTCCTATGATTCTTAGGTTTGGTCTTTTCATTGTGTCCTGAAATTCTTGGATGTTTAGGAGCTTTTTGCCTCTTGTATTTTCTTTGACCATTGTGTCAGCACTTTCTAAGGTATCTTCTGTGCCTGAAATCCTCTCTTCTATCTCTTATATTCTGTTAATGATGCTTGCATCTGTGACTCCTGATCACTCTCCTAGAATTAATTCTCCAGTGTTCCCTCGATTTGTGATTTCTTTATTGTTTCTATTTCCATTTTTAGGTCATGGATGATTTTGTTTAATTCCTTCAACTGACTGACTGTGTTTCTTTTATTTCTTTAAGTGACTTATTTTTTTTTCCTCTTTAAAGGCTTTTACCTTTTTACCTGTGTTCTCCTGTATATCTTTAAGGGAGTTATATATGTCCTCCTTAAATTCCTCTATCATCTTCATAAGATGGGATTTTTGGGGAGAATCTTGTTTTAAAGATGGGTTAGGGTATGCAGGACTTGCTGTGGTAGGAGAACTGGGTTCTGATGGTGTTAAGTGACATTGGTTTCTATTGTTTATGTTCTTGTGCTTGTTTCTCACCATCTGGTTGCTTTTGGTGTTAACTGACCTTGTTTTCTCTGACTGGAGCATGTTCTTCCTTGTAAGCAGGTAGAGCTCTGTGAGATAGGTTAAAGGAGGCCTCCTGAGAAGCAAACAATACCTTCTCTGGTAAGGGGACCCAACTATGTCCCTAGTTAGGGGAGGCCTCCTGGGACGAGGTTGGAGCACCCAATCTGCCTCAGGCAGAGTTGTAGACTGAAAGTAAGATGTGTCTCTGGCAGAACAGATAGGCCCTGCATCCACTAGACTCCATGAGTGTCCCAAATACCCAGGGTATGTATTTGGGTGGGTAGGGGTCTTACCTGAGACCCTGGTTGTGACAGACCTCCTGGGAGTCAAGCTGTGTGTGTGTGTATGTGTGTGTGTGTGTGTGTGTGTGTGTGTGTATGGTGGGGTTCTGGAGCACCTGATCTGCCCTGAGAGGAGTTGTAGACTGAAAGGCCCAACCATAAATTCTTACTACTGATCTTTAATAATCCTCCTTTGGTTTTCTAGTGTGTGTGTGTGTGTGTGTGTGTGTGTGTGTGTGTGTGTGTATTTGTTTATCATATTTTGTTTTTTCACTTCAACTCTCTGATCTCACCATCCCATTTGTCCAACCCCACTTTTTAAGCTTTTTTATATGATTTTTAAAAACTCCCAAGAAATCATGAAAATAAAAATAAAGAGAATAAAGAAACAGTAAGAAAAAAAGATATAAAAACAACAAAAAGCAACCTCCCAAAATAAAACACAATAAAACAAAACATACAGAAATATGGAGCTATTTTTTTGTTGGCCAACTATGACTGTATTACTAGGCATGGCGTCTAACCTTGTATAAGGTTGACACTGACAATCAATTTAATCAATTTATTTTGTTAGCATTTCTCCTCCACTTCTTTATAATACTCTTATCTCTTCCTTTGTATTAGACAAGCATGTGAATGCACATATGCATGCTTGTGTACACACACATACACACACACACATACACACACACACATACACACACACACAGAGAGAGAGAGAGGCAGAGAGAGAGAGAGAGAGAGAGAGAGAGAGGAAAAAAGAGAAAAACAGATTGTGATAAGTGCATAATGGATATTACAAATGTCAGTAAAGTTCATAAACTATGACATGTGGAGTTGTGAGGGTGAACTGAAAGATCAACCACCTAACCAAGCAATTACACACAGTCAACATTTTTATACTATTTTGATGGTGGTGCATAAGACAATGATGTCTATAAATATATTTTGAACATAATTTAATGCCTAATTATCTTTTACCAGAGATGCTTAATTTATAGTTGGTTATAGATAAGCTTTATCCATTTAGAAAATTTTTAGAGAATCTATCTATTAAGTATTATTCACTAAACCATTTCTGGCTAAAAAGTATGTGGCAGAGAAATAAGTTAGTCTTTGCTTTTATATTTCTGGTTTGAGTGGAAAAATAGGGTCAAATCCCAACATCTACCTCAGTCCCTTAATTTGTGTTGTTCTGGATATTCAGAGAGTAGCTTTCCAATTAAACTCCTCAATATAAATTTGAAATGGATTTTCATTTCTTTGTGTCAGTAACTTCTGCTAGAGCAAGAAATGTCTTTTATGGGTAGAACTGTATGCTAGTTTAATTCTGTTTCTCCTATGACAAACATTGAAACATTGAGACAAGTTTGGGCAGGGAAAATCAAGCCCTTAATTCAACCCCCTCTTCACATATATGAAATAGAGAAGTTTAGTGATTTATTATACACTGTATTTTATTGTACTGTCATTTTTAGTATATTTAAGTTTGCTTAATACAATCTTGACAGTAGGGTGGAATGTAATTTAAATTTTAATATTTTCAGCTACTACAATGGTAATGTATTATTTCTGCATATGGAAAGATACTGATTCTTTGATCAATGTAGTAGAAGGGACAAAATATGCCAACACGTTAATTTTTTAAAACAGAAGTAAAAATTAGCCTCACCCAATATTAATGTCATGATATAAATAGACACTTCAATTTGCTCATGGAATTTCTTGATGTTAAAATTCCCAACATTTTGGTTTATATATTCAGAATCTTAAAATTGTTTAATTTTAAAAGTCAGTCTTTTCTCAGCTTACAGTTTTTCAAGAGATCCTGTCTCAAAATCAACAGCAAACTGGAATACCTGTTATTGTTCTTTAAAAAGTAACTAAACCAAGA
>NC_045030.1:50524068-50541089 GCF_008632895.1 Mastomys coucha | reverse complement strand
TGTGTGTGTGTGTGTGTGTGTGTGTGTATAAAATTTCATGAGAAAGCATGATAACCATTTTCTTAATCGATTTTCTTAATTTGAAAGAAAAACAACAGGGAAGACAGGGTGAAAATCTTGACATCTCCCAAGCAAATAGAAAGACAGAGAAGAAAAATGTCATGCCATTGTTTTAGTTGAAGTCCAAGAAAACATTACAGAATCAACAATGGAGATTGGGAAGCAGCTGTATGTTTCTTTCAGAGAAATTATGAGACTTTCAGCATAATAGTGGCAAAAGTGTACTTTGGATTTAAGGCTGGTTTTTAAAAGTGTTATTCAACGAAGATAAAGAAAACGTTGGATATTTTGAATTAGAACTCAGAAAAAGAGACAGACAGCAATGAACACCAATAAGCATTTGGTAGAGCGAGGGGATTCTAGACGTCCATGATCTCATTATATTAATCTTGTTAGCCTGGTTTTAGTGGAATCAGCCTTCCCAACAGAGTGGTCTCTTGGTTAGGTAGTTAATAGTCCCAGTTGGATTAACTCTTATGTTAGGAAACAATTGAATGTAAATTGTAATCTTTGGAGCAGATTACAATGCCATGTTTCAACTCAAGGCCAGAAGTAGAACTCATATTTCATTATTTCAAATAAGAGGAATTATTTATTCCACGAATATGGTTTAAAAGGCTGCAAACTTCTTCTTCATAGTATTTTTCTTTATTCTTTTTTGATAATAGTTTTTCAATCAATAAATTATTGTATTTATTTACATCCCAAGTGTTGCCTCCCTCCCAATCTCTCCTCCCAGCCTTTATCCCCTATCCCCATCCCCTTCACCTGTAGGAGGGTGCCCCCTCCAGATATCCCCTCACACTGGGACATCACATCTCTACAGGATTAGGCACATCCACTCCCAATGAGGCCAGACAAGGAAGCCCTTTGCTACATACATACCAGGGGCCTCTGACCAGCCAGTGTAAGCCCTTAGGTTGATGGCTCAGTCTCTGGGAGCTCCTTGGTATACAGGTAATTTGACATTGTTGGGCTTCTTAAGGGGATGCCATACCCTTCAGTTCCTTCAATATTTCCCCTCGTCCATAGGGGCCTCCAACATCCATTCAATGCTTCTTTGTGAGTATATGCATATCTCTCTATCAGCTGCTGGTGGCAAAGCCTCTCAGAGGAGAGCCATGCTAGGATCCTGTCTGTAAGCACAACATAAGATCAGTAATAACATCAGGGTTTGGAGCATGCCCATGTAATGAATCTTACTTTGGCCCAGGTACTGTTCAGCTCTTCTTTCAGTCTCTGCTCCATTTTCTGTCTCTGCATTTCTTTTAGACAAGAATAATTTTGGGGAGAAAGTTTTGTAGGTGAGTTGATGTCGTTATCCCTGCACTAAGGGAGTGGGTTCCTTTCTGACTACTGGAGGTGGTCTCTTCAGGTTCTATTTCCCCACTGTTGGGCATTTCAGCTAAAGTGACCCACATTGATTCCTGGAGCCTCCCTATCCTATGTCTCTGGGACATTCTAGAGGTTCTCCTCACCATCATCCCCCATCATCCCTCAGCAGTTACCTATTTCCATTCATTCTCCTAGCCCCCTGGGTCTCTATCCTGTCTCCCTGAACACCTGATCCTGCCTCCCTCCCATCACCTCATCTTTCTCCCATTTAGATCCTTAGCAACCTCTGCTTCACATGATTATTTTGTTCCCACTTCTAAGTGGGATTTAAGCATCCTCACTTGGACCTTCCTTCTTGATTAACTTCTTAGGGTCTACGGGGTGTATTGTATTCTGTAATCTTTGGCTAATATCCACTTATCAGGAAGTACATACCATGCATGTCCTTTTGGTTTGAGGTCATCTCATTGAGGATGTTATTTTCTAGTTCCATCCATTTGCCTTCAAAATTCATGATTCTTTTTTGTTCTTTTTGTAGTAGATGAATACTATTCCATCATGTAAATGAACCACATTTTATGTATCCATTCTTTGATTGAGGGACATATGGGTTACTTCCAGTTTTTGGATATTAATAATAAGTTTTTTATGAACATAGTAGAGCCCTTGTCCTGGTATGATGGATCATCATTTGGGTATATGCCCAGGAGCTGTATAGCTAGGGCTTGAAGTAGAACTATTTGCAATTTTCTGAAGAACTCCCAGATTGATTTCCAGAGAAGTTGTACAGTTTCTAATCCTATCAGCTTTGGAGGAGTATGCCACTTTCACCACATCCTTGCCTGGATGTACTGTTGCTCAAGTTTTTGATCTTAGCCATTCTGATTGGTATAAATTGAAATCTCAGATTAGCTTTGATTCACATTTCCATGATGACTAAGGATGTTGAACTGGCTTTCTCTTTTCCACTGTACTGTTTGGCTTATTTGGCTTCAGGAACTTGAAATTCAATTGTCCATAGGTTTGTAGGTTTATTTCTGTGTCTTCAGTTCTATTCCATTAATCAACTGGCCTGTTTCTGTTCCAATACCATGTGCCTTATTTTTAATCACTATTTCTCTGTAGTACAGGTTGAGTTCAAGAATGGTGATTCCTTCAGAACTTCCTTTACTGTTGAGTATCCTGGGTTTTTGGTTTTTCCATATGAAATTAAAATTTACTCTTTCTATGTTTATAAAATATGTGTTTGAATTTTGATGGGAATTGCATTGAATCTGTAGATCACTTTTGGTAAGATGGCTATTTTCCTAGTTAATCTTACCAATCCATGAGCATTGGAGGACATTCTATCTTCTGAGGTGTATTTCTGCCTTTAAGGACTTGTAGGTCTTGTCATAAAGACCTTCCACTTGATTGGTTAGTGTTTCATAAAGATATTTTATATTATTTGTTGCTATTATGAATAGTGTTACTTTCCTAATTCCTTTCTTAGCCCCTTTATCAGTTATATAAGGTAAGGCTACTGAAGTCTTTAAGTTGGTGTTATATCCATCCTCTTTACTGAAGTTTAAAGAGTTCTCTGGTAGATTTTTTTGGGGTTACTTATGCATACTATCATATCATCTGCAAATAATGATAACTTGACTCCTCCCTTTTCTTGAAAGGCAATCCTTGCCTTTTGTTTAAACTCCTGAGAATGGGTGATTGTAAAACATCCCTTCAAGAAGTACTGAGATATCAGCAAGTAAGTACTAACGTTGACTACGAGGGAGCTTTTAAATGACAATAATATCCAAGGCCAATAATATCTAGCTAGCTGACAAATGCACATACACATGGCACTATGGAAAGTGAAAGATGATTCTGTAGTAAGTCTATTTAATTACTTGTCTTTTTCTTTGCATTCAGCTTATGTTGCACTTTAGAGTGGTATGTCTTTCAAATATAAACATCTGACACTTGACATTTAAAGCTTCTATCAGTACTTCTGGTCCCTTCCCCCTGGATTAGGTTTCCTTGAATTTGGTTAATTTAAAAGGCCAGATTTGCCAATACTTTCATTTTCTCCAGATGAAGGAATGGTCAACCACAGGCATGAAAGTGAAATATGCCATAATATTCACTGCGTTTGGTAAAATAATGTATTGACTCCTCATTTGAGATCATAGGCTAAATAAAGCAAGAATAAAACATGACTACTATGATTGCATTACATAGCCAGTTCCTTTACATTGTGCCTGAAGGCATAGAGATGCACCATCCTCACAGCATTTCTTATTGAGTCATCTTGGATTCTGAGAATATCAGAACCTTTTATAAGGCATATCTCCCTACAACAACCTCTCCCCCCCCTCTCTCTCACACACACACACACACACACACAAACACACACACACAAACACACACACACACACACACACACACACACACTCACATATACTCAAACTCACACATACTGCATGGATGTTATCAATTAGAGAAAAATATATCCCAGAACATTTTGAATAAGGGGTATAGTATACAATCTGCATAAGAAAAACAGTCAACAACTCTAGAGTACACTAAATCATATTTCTCCAAATTTACATATTGAATATGATAGTACACAATGCTGATTATATATATAACATTTACATATATGACATATTTATATAAATGACATTTATATATAAGAAATATATTATTTCTTGATTTTAGCTTTATTAAAGTGCTTAATTATATGGTGCATAACATAGATTGAGCTGAAAATTACAGAACCAGAAATTGTTTGACTTTTCATGAAGTAAACATATGAAAGATAGTTCAGGGAGTAGGCAAATCATCAGTCTATTTCTAAGTCCATGAATCAAGAATCTAGATACCAAAAGTCTACCTTATTACTATATTCAAACATGCATTGCTGGAAAAAAGTGCCCCCTTCAGAATTGAAAAAAACAACAACATTTTAATCAGTTTACAACAATTACTGTAGGCCAATGAACTGGATCCTCATTAATATTAATATTGCCCTTTCAATTTTTCTTGGAACACATTAGACAAACTGCATTTATAGTCAATAAACAAATGTCTGTTTATATTTATTTCATTTCTTTTTCATGTGTTTTTGTGTATTATGTGCATATGCAGGGGTATGATCACACATAGATGAGTTCATGTGGATGTTTGTCCTGCTTTACTATATGTTGACATACTAAAATACTGACTAAAAGCAACTTGGGGAGAAAAGAGTTTATTTCAGCTTACAGCTACAGTCCAGTATGAGGGGAAGACAGGACATATGGAGAAGTACTTCTTAAGGGCTTGCCTTTAGTGGTTTGCTCAGTTTTTTTTTTCATATAGTACCCAGGACTACCTGTCCTGGAGTGCCATACCAACAATGTACTGGGTCTTCCTAAATCAACCAGTAATCAGACAATGTCTATAGGCTTACATATAGACCAATCTTATGGAGATATTTTCTCAATTGAAGTTCCACTTATTCTTCTTGCCAGATGGCCAAGTTTGTGTCAAGTGGACAAAAATGACTGAATACAGTTTATGTATATGGGGAAGGGTGCCTTCATACATGTGTGCACATGAAGGCCCAAATTTGACCTCAGAAGTCTTAACCATTGTGTTCTACTTTATTTACTGAGTCAAGGTTGAATCCAGACTTCACAAACAACAGGTTACTGTAGTTAGCTATTTTGTTCCAGGGACCCTCTGCCTCTGCCTTCTCAGGCTAGAATCGGATGTTGGACAGCTCACCTACTCTGTATTTACATGAGTTCTGTGGATCTAAACACTGATTCTCACATTTGAACAGAAGTAATTTATTTACTGAGCTGTATCCCCAGCCCAAATGAAAATTACAAGTCAAATTTCAGTTATTAACTGGAAATGTATAATGTTCTCCCAAAGACCTGGAAGACAAGTTTGAAAACTAGTGATGCAGATAGCAGTAAGAAAAGAAAAGGAACAATATTTACAGCCACCTTGTTCCCATCATCTTGCAACATTTCCTTGCATCTACTCTCCTCTTGGCACTGTTTTTCTAATTTCTTATCTTCTGTATCTGGAGACATTAGGAAATATAGGGCAAAAGATAGGATGAAAAGTGGAAAGATGCTAAAGCCACAGAGAATTGTTTCATGTAAATGAAAAATAGTGTCATTTCTTTTGTATTTTCAGGTGACTCATTCCATGAATATAACATACTGATAAAATGTTTTCTGGAATAGAGAAGGGTATGTTAAATAAAAGTAATCACACTATCTATATGAAGAGAGGAAACTAGATACTAAGGAACTAATCCTAATCACATATACACATCTAGTGGAGAAAACATTTTAGATAATGAAGAGGAGAAAATTGGAATGCAGTTTTAAACACACATTCTCTTCCTCTCATGCTGTATGAGTATGGATATGGATATGGATATAATATCCAAGCTGTGGAATAACCAGAGGCTAATTTCTGATAGCATTAGTCTAAGAGTTTCCTCTACAATCTGAACTGAAGAATGTATTTCTTTTTATAAAACAATCCAACAGGTCATATATTTTCTCCATAATATTGTTTAACCTCAAGTAATTCAACATTGGATGTGTTATTTAGTTCAGGCAGGGTTTTTGTAGTAAATTTTCTCCATAAGACCATAAGGCTGAAGCAAAATTAAAAATGAAAGTTTGTATATACTCACACACTTGTGTGTGTGTGTATATGCGTGTGTGTGTGTGTGTGTGTGTGTGTGTGTGTGTGTGTGTGACCAATTTCTTTCAATTAGAAGTATTGTGGGCCTATAGTTCCTGGTTTATAATTAATTCCCAGCTTTTATCTTCTTGATACAATTCCTCAAAATATTCTGCTAAGTTCCAGCCCAATATGTGCTGCCAGTACAGAAGAGCATGCTATGGATCCTAAATGTAGAGTTGAAACTCTATGCTAATTTTCATGTCCTACAACCAAAGAAGAGGGAGTAAGTAAGGAAAAGATCCCGGTGGTATAATTATTGAAAGAAGTAATGATTCAATTGCTGAAGGGGATTTATGACCAAGATTGTATATTGAGTGTCATAAGGTAGTAGTAGTTGAAAGATTATGGTTCAGGGTTCATATGGACTTACTGAAAAGGCAAAGATTTAATGAGAGCATAATTATACTAAGGAAAATGAAAGAGAACTCAATGCTTACAGAAGACAAAATAAGTAGAATGAACTTCTCTGGGAAGGTCATAGATCATATCTGAATGTATATTAGATACATGTTAAAGATATAAATTTATTTTTGTAACTTGATCAAATACAGATAAAATTATGTGTGATGTCATTGTAAAATACTATTTTGTTATCAATCATATATATTTGTATTTGTATGTTGTGAAGTTGTATTTTGCAAGTCAAGCTAAAGAACATCTGACAACTAACATACATCATTTTAACATGTGTTTATAATGTGCATAATGAGGGCTGGGTAGATAACTCCATTGATAAACCTCTTGCTGTGCAAGCAAGAGGATGAGAGATTGACTCCCAAGATTTACATCAAAGCTGGGTATGCATGGTAGCTGTCTGTAATTCCTGCATCTTTGAGGCAGAAACAGGAAGGCCATTGGACAAGCTGACTAAGAATTGGGGACTTCCACATACTGCTAGATACCTCACATCAACACATAAAGTAGAAATATGTTAAAGAAGACACTTGGTGTCTGCTTCAGAAATCTACACATGTGCACATACATATATGACACAAATGTATCATTATCCATTATCACCATGTTGCATCTTAAAACACCAGAAATTTTTGTCTTGCTTTATACAAATTTTATAACTTTTGAACATCTCCTAATTTGCCTAACTGTCAACTCTAACAGCCATTGTCCTGATCTTTGTTTTTATGGCATCATTTTCTGATTCTCTTTATTATGACTCATGTTGAGTGTAGGTTGGTGCTTTCATTTAATGCATTGAACAAAATATCTTTGAATTTCATAAGTAGTGTTACAAAAGAAAAAGTTTCTTTTTCATGGGCAATATTTTTTATTGAATATTTTCTTTATTTACATTTCAAATGTTATTCCCTTTCCCAGTTTCCATCCCTCCTGGAAACACCCTATCACATCCTCCATCCCCCTGCTTCTATGAGGGTGTTCCTCCACCCACTTAACTACTCCTACTTCCCAGTCCTTGATTCCCCTACACTGGGGCATCTATCGAGCCTTCATGGGACTAAGGACCTCTCTTCCCATTGATGCATGAGAAGGCCATCCTCTACTACATATGCAGCTATAGCCATGTGTACTCCTTTGTTGACGGTTTAGTCCCTGGGAGCTCTGGGGGGTCTGGTTGGTTGATATTGTTGTTCTTCCTATGGGGCTGCAAACCATTCAACTCCTTCAGTCCTTGCTCTAACTCCTCTATTGGGGACCCTATACTCAGTCCAATGGTTGGCTGTGAGCATCCCTGATAGTATCAGAGACCTGGGAGGTGAGGGACTCATAGAGAGAGACCTTAAATGAAATACCATACTTTGGGAAGAGTGAACTTGTATAGCTCACCTCCAGCAGAAAGATGAGGCATCAAGTGAGGGACAGGGTTGCCATCCCACAGTCAAAACTCTGACCCAGAATTGTTCCTGTCTGAAAGAACTGCAAGGATGAAAATGAAGAAGAGCCTGAGGAAAAGAAGGTCCAGCCACCGACCCAAAGTGGACCCAGCTCAAGGGGAGGTCCCAAGGCCTGACACTGTTAATGAGACTGTGAAACACTCACAAAAAGGAACCTATCATGACTGCCCTTCAAAAGACCCAACAAGCAGCTGAGTCAGATGCAGATATTTGCACCTAACTAATGGACAGAAACCTGAGACCCCTGTGGTTGAATTAGGGGAAAGTTGGAATAAACTGAGGAGGAGTGTGACCCTGTTGGAGGACCAGGAGTCTCAATGAACCTGGACCCCTAAGATTTCTCAGATACTGGACCACAAACCAAGCAGCATACAGCAGCTGATATGAGGCCCCCAACACATATACAGAAGAGGACTGCTGGGTCTGTGTTTAGTAAGAGAAGATGCACCTAAGCCTCGAGAGACTGCAGGCCTCAGGGAGTTTAGAGGTCTGGTGGGGTGGGGGTTTGGTGGTGGGACATCTTCATGAAAACAGGGGTCAGGAAGAGGTATGGGATGTGTAACAGTCAGGGGGTGGAACAGGAGGGGAATACAATCTGGAGTTTAGAATAAATACATACTTATATATACACATACATGCATACATATATAAAAGATTAAAAAACAAGTTAAAAAAAAAGAAGTACAATAATACAATAGGTAACATAAGAAACACTTTTTATACAACAAAGTCTCTCATTGGCCTTAATTTGATTTTTTTCCACATTACTACCCTGACAGACATAAGATGCTATCTTTTGATTGTGATTTTCATTTCTGCTATGATTAATGATGTTGATCATCTTTCTATAAGTCCCTTAGCCATTGTATGCCTCTTTTTGAGAAATATCTATCCAAATCCTTTTCCAGCTTTTAAATAATATATTTATGATAATTAATTCTTTGAGTTTTGTATATATTTCTATTTTATCACTTTCTGTATGTTTTTGTATGTGTGTGTTTTTTGAGACAGGGTTTCTCTATGTAGCCCTGGCTGTTCTGGAACTCACTCTGTAGACCAGGCTGGCCTCAAACTCAGAAATCCACCTGCCTCTGCCTCCCAAGTGCTGGGATTAAAGGCATGTGCCACCACCACCAGGCCCTTTCTGTATATTTTATTCATATTAGTGATTATTTCCTTTGCCATTCATAAACTTTTCAGTTTCACTCTGTTAATCTTGTTGCTTGTGTTGTAGAATCACATGGAAAATTTAAATTGTTCTAAAGAATGTTCAGAGGTTATCTCCTTATGGTTTCCTTTACCACTTATTATTGTAGTTCTTATAATTTATGGATTTAGTCTCAATGACTTTATGATTTTATTCCTATTTAATTAGTTTGTTTTGGTTACACAGTTTCTTATCATTGTTTATTGAAGAAACAATCCTTTCACCATTTTATGCCTTTGACACATTTCTTCAAAGTCTTTTGCCTATGAGCATGTTTACTTCAGGATTCCAGTTCCATCTCATAGTCTATTTTACATCATTACCATTCTATTTTATGAACTATAATATTATATATTTTGAACTTGATTATGAGACAACCTTTTTTCTTTTTCAAGATTGCTTTGGACAAGGTTGGGGTTAAAACTCTGTGGTAACACAGTCATATAATACATATAATACCCTAGGATTGACTTTATCACTGATTTTTGGTGCACCAATATCTAGCAAACACTTCCATTTAAAAGCCAAAATTTAAGGTTTTTTACTCTTGATCCATTGTACCTTTACATATTGTAGGCTAGTTTATACAATTATTCTAAGGGAGTTGGATAGCAATGTCTAATCTAAGCTTTGTATTGGAATATTTGTGTAATATGTTACTGTGTCTTGATCCATGAGCAACTAAGCTTATTCAGTGGGAACATCTCTAAGGTTAGAATATACTTCCATAAAAACCATCTTAAATATCTGGTCTGACTCCAGAAGAAGCGGTGAACTGAAACTTGCCAGGAGCAGCCTAATTCTGGCATGAACTATGTGCTTGGATCTGTTCCTCAAATAACTATAGTATCTACTTCCTTTCTGTTCCCTCTGCCCAATTATACAAACGGTTTTCATTATACAGTAATAAGCTGTGAGGCACGTATAAAACACACATATTTAAACAGCCTACAATAGTGATTAAAGGTCTAACATACTTTTCACTGTAATATAATTGTATTAAATAAAGAAAATCTGTCAATATCTCTGTTTCTGTTTGTGGATAAGCACAGCTTTAGCATGCATCTAGGATCTTGACCAACTTTTAAAATGGTACATTTCCCCACCTGTTTCATTTCCCAGGTGTCAGCTTAAGAACAGTCTAGAGTTAAAGACAGACTGAGGGATGGAAAGAGATGTGATAGAGATAGATAGAAGGAAGCAGTGGGAAGGAAAATGAGTACAGGTAAGAATAGAAGGATGATCAGATCAAAACTGTATGTAATGGTTCTTTAACATATTGGTCAAGGATGACATTAACTTTCAGTCACATCCATGGTTTGAAACAAGTTCCCTTCATTGAGATAGTATAACTGCGATCATACCCATTCCATTTAACTATTCCATTTTCATGGGCTTTTTACCTCTCCTTGTATTTTGTAGGTCTCATTCGATGCAACTCCAGGAGTTTTCTTTCTATGCCCCATGTGATCTAATCATCATTTTTCTTAGAGCTTGCTTGACTTGAGAAATAATTAGGTATTTGAAATTGTTTTCTTCAAGGCAGTGTCTTATACCTTATCATATCTTATTGTCTTTGAATCTGGACTTTTTCCTTAGAAAGCAAAAGAAAGTGAGCCAAGCAGATGTTTTCTTATCAAAATTCATAGCAGACCTATTTATCCCAAATTAGCATATCTCATTAACTGTCTCAAGGACACAGACTGAATTGTCTTTGCAAAACAGTTTCAGGAAATCTCATCTTTTAGAGAATAAATGAATCCCCAAGGAGCTTATTTTTTAACTTTCTCAATGGAAAATGAATGCAAACAAAAATCAGAGTTACTGCTGTCCACTTGAGCTCTTTGCTTGGTCTGAATTCCTGCACTGATTACTAACATTGGTAGTCATAGGAACCTGGATGTATGTCAGTAAAGCAAGGATAGATATGGACATTGTTTTACTTTGTATATTGATCTAATTACCAGTGGCACCCTACTGTAAGTGTGTACTATGATAAGTTGTTTATATATGTATCTTACTTACTAATTACCAAAGCATATAAGCTATGTCCTGGGATATCCCCGTAGCATCATCTAATGCATTCACAGACACTCTGCATTCATTTTTCTATTCCTTAATGCCATTTTCTCTATTTTAATGACATTTAATTTTCTATTGATTTTTACCTGTGTTAAAGTTTTACCACTGCACTTGTAGTGTAGTAAAAGCTGGATTTATTTATGACATTTTTAAATAAATTACTCTAGTTTGAGTAAATCTGCTTTAAGGATGATAAGAAGTTCAAAGTGAGTCATTCAGAGGTTTGGATGGGAATGCTCTCTCTATTTTTTATATGGCCATCTTAGCACCATCCTGTCTGGCAATTGAGTGCATGCTATTTTGTATTATAATCTGAGAAAAACCATTATTTATCTGTGCATTTCATAAAGTAGATGATGAACTCTCAGGGACCACATGCAAACAGATCATTTTGAAATATAAAAGGTAATGCTACAATTGACATTCCAGACCAAATATGCTCTGTGACATAATACTTTATATCAATGATTCTAATAGCACATTTTTGTGTACTGTCTGACTTTCATACTTAGAAAACTGTGAAGACACTTTGTGTTTTGTTTCTGTCAATCTAGGAATGACCTTGGATTTTTATTGTTTACAGTGTGCTTCAGGAAGGAGAAAATGAAAACTTGAACACTGTTAGTGTTATAACTTCATATTTTGAACTTCACAGAGATTATTCAGATAGCTCTTATAATATATTTATTTAACTTTACTTTGTTGATGTTCTATCTTGTATAATATATTTAAAGCTAAACTTGGAAAAATCAATTCTTCCTGTATATGAATGAATAAAGAAAAGTAAAAGAACCATTAGACTAAGAGAATAGGTATTGGAGAAATGGCTGAGCATGTAGAGTACTTGCTAATTAACCATGAGGACTTGAGTAGATATCCAGCTAGGTTCACATGAAAGATGCAGGAGCCTGTAATTCTGGTGCTAAGGCAGCAATGGAGAAAGAAAAAGCAGGACCTCAGAAGCTTTCTGGTCAGTCTGGGGAATAACAGCACATATTCAATTTTTACTTCTTATCTGTACAAATACACACACACACACATACACACACACACACACCTACACAACAAGAATACACAAACATGAATACATCTTCCACAGCACAACAAACATAATAAAATGAAGAAAATAAAATATTACTCATTTTGTGAACCAATGTCTAACAAACATGAATAATAGAAAAATTTGATTTTTATGTTCTACATAGAAAACAAGAATAATCATAGCCTGTAAGTTCACTGACTGTAAGATTCATGTCACAAACCAGTTGAATATGAAATTGTTGAATAGTAGTTCTAAAGTTGTTGCAAATATTTTTGCTCAGAAGTAGACACCATTCTTATATACTACTGTGGACTTCTTAATGGTGAAGAACATCAAAATTCTGTGAGTTATTTCCTGTCCTTGGATTTAACAATATATAGAGTTTAGACACATCTTACGTGATCTTTTCCCTTGTTGAACCGGGCTTCTTTGCCTACCATTATGAGAGAACTCCCATCTTTTCTCCACTTCTAAAATCTTTGGCTTTGACTTTCTCCAAAGACTAGTGCAATAATTATTTTCGTAAATAGGTAACAACAATAATTATTATTTATTCTGAACCATGTATTACAAAAAGATTTTCACATATTAAGACAATTAATCCTTTTAGTAATTACACTTATTCTTCAAGGAGGAGGGTAGAATTTTTGGGGAAAGAAATTTTTGTATGTTCCAAGGGTAGCAATTATAAGGAAGTTATGGAATCAGAGTGTCTGTCCCTTGACCTATTATTTCAGAATATTCTGATGTACTTCTTCTCTGTTGAATTCATACCCACAGATCATTTTTGATGTACTGGCATAGTCATTATACAAGTATGATTATATCCAAATGCTGTTGAAGCTCTAGGTTAATAAACGTAAATTCTTGGTTAAGCACAATATTATCACCTTTCTTTACTGATAAGAAAATGAGAATTTTATGAATTTAGGTAACTTGGCCAAGATTATCTATCTTATCAAGGATGGAATTAAGTTTTAGTATGATTCCAAAGCACATTCCATCCCTATTGTAATAGGCCTTAATAATACAACCCCAGCCTGGTCTACAGAATGAGTTCCTGAACAGCCAGGGCTACACAGAGAAACCCTGCGTCAAAACAAAAACAAAAACAAAACAATAAATAAATTAAATAAATAAATGCATAAAAATTAGAGGGACCACCCTGGAGTGCACAGGACTCAGAACCAGCACAGCTGCTGTGACACAATCCTTCCTGTCTCAACCTACACCCAGGAGGTGATGCTGTTCCACAGCCCTCTGTACCAGGAGAGAACTTGTCTCCAAGGAGTGCTCTGACCTTGGGACTCATGTGAGATCACCATTTTCTCCCCATTGACTGTATAAGGCTGGATCAACCAGGAGTGTACAGGCCACAGAAACTGCAGAGCAGGTGGGAGAAGGTCCTTCCTGCCTCTATCTACATCCAGGAGGTGGGGTTTTTCTGCAGCCCTTTGTGCACAGGTCTTACCAGGAGAGAGCTGGTCTCCCAGGAGTGCTGACACAGGCTTACAGAAACACAGGAGGAACAAGCTACAGTCAGAGACAGAAAGAACATCTAACTCAAGAGATAATCAGATGGATAAATGTAAACACAAAAATCTTACCAACAGAAATCAAGACTACTTGTTATCATCAGAACCCAGTACTCCAACCAAGCAAGGCCTGCTTACCCCAAAACACTGGAAAAGCAAGACTCAGATTTAAAATGATATCTCATGATGCTAATAGAGGATTTTAAGAAGGACATAAATAACTCCCTTAAAGAAATGCAGGAGAACACAGTTAAACAGGTAGAAGCCCTTAAAGAGGAAACACAAAAATCCTGTAAAGAATTACAGGAAAACAGTACAAAACAGTTGAAGGAACTGAACAAAACCATCTAGGATCTAAAAATGGGAGTAGAAACAACAAAGAAATCACAAAGGGAAACAACTCTGGAGATAGAAAACCTAAGAATGAAGTCAGGAGCCATAGATGCAAGCATCACCAACAGAATACAAGAGATAGAAGAGAGAATCTCAGGTGCAGAAGATACCATAGAAAATATTGTCACAAAAATCTAAGAAAATGTAAAATGTAAAAAGATCCTAATCCAAAATATCCAGGAAATCCAGGATACAATGAGAAGACCAATCCTAAGGATAATAGGTATAGAAGAGAGTGAAGACTCCAAAATTAAAGGACCAGTAAATATCTTCAACAAAATTATAGAAGAAAACTTGCCTAACCTAAAGAAAGAGATACCCATGAACATACAAGAAGCCTACAGAACTCCAAATAGTTTGGACCAGAAAAGAAATTCCTCTTGTCACATAATAATCAAAACAGCAAACATGAAAAACAAAGAAAGATATTAAAAGCAGTAAAGGAAAATTTCAAGTAAAATATAAATACAGACCTGTCAGAATTACACCAGACTTCTAGCTAGAGACTATGAAAGCCAGAAGATCTTGGGCAGAGGTCATACAGACTCTAAGAGAACACAAATGCCAGCCAGGACTACTATACCCAGCAAAACTCTCAATTACCATAGATGGAGAAAACAAGATATTCCAAGACAAAAACAAATTTACACAATATCTTTCCATAAATCTAGCCCTTAAAAGGATAATAAAAGTAAAACTCCAACACAAGGAGGGAAACTACAAATTAGAAAAGGCAAAAAAGTAATCTTACAACAAAACTAAAGGAAGATAGCCACATGAACAGAATTCTAACTCTAAGAACAAAAATAACAGGAAACAACAATTACTTTTCCTTAATATCTCTTAATATCATTGAACTCAATTCACCAATAAAAAGACATAGACTAATAGACCAGTTACCTAAACAGGACCCAACATTTTGTTGCATACAGGAAACCCACCTCAGTGAGAAAGACAGACACTAACTACCTTAGAGTAAAAGGCTGGAAAAAAATTTCCAAATGGTCCCAAGAAACAAGCTGGAGTATCCATTCTAATATTGAATAAAATAGACTTTCACCCTAAAGTGATCAAAAAAGATAAGGAGGGACACTTTGTACTCATCAAAGGTAAAATCTACCAAGATGAACTCTCAATTCTGAACAACTATGCTCCAAACGCAAGGGTATCCACATTCATAAGAGAAACTTTATATCGGCCACAACACATAGAAGATGATTGAAATATTTCCATGCATCCTATCAAGTCACTATGGACTAAGGCTGGTCCTCAGTAACAACATAAATATTAGAAAGCCCACCTATATATAGAAACTGAACAACACTCTACTCAATGATAACGTGGTCAAGGAAGAAATAAAGTAAGAAATTAAATACTTTTTTAGAGTTTAATGAAAATGAAGCTTCAACATACCCAAACTTGACCCAATGAAAACAGTGCTAAGAAGAAAACTCATAGATATCTATGAGTGCCTCCAAAAAGGAACTGGAGAGAGCATATACCAGCAGTTAGACACCACATCTAAAAGCTGTAGAACAAAAAGAAACAAATTGACCCAAGAGGAGTAGACAGCAGGAAATAATCAAACTCAGGGCTGAAATCAATCAAGTGGAAACAAAAAGAATTATAAAAAGAATCAACCAAACCAAGAGCTGGTTCTTGGGAAAACCAACAAAATAGATAAACACTTAGCAAGACTAACTGGAGGGCACAGAGACAGTATCCTAATTAAGAAAATCAGAAATGAAAAGAGAGACATAACAATAGTAACTGGGGAAATCCAAAAAATCATGAGATCCTCCTATAAAAGCCTACACTCAACAAAACTTGAAAACCTAGATGACATGGACAATTTTCTAGACAGTTACCAGGTACCAAAATTACATCAAGATGATCAAATGATCATCAAATGATCAAAACAGTTTCCTATTCCCTAAAGAAATAGAAAAAGTCATTAATAGTCTTCCAACCAATTAAAGCACAGTGCCAGATGGGTTTAGTGCAGAGTTATATCAGACCTTCAATGAAGACCCATACTCTTCAAACTATTCCACAAAATAGAAACAGGTCTGCTACCCAATTCTTTCTATGAAGCCACAATTACTCTGATACCTAAACCACGTAAAGAAACAACAAAGAAAGAGAACTTAAGGCCAATTTCCCTTATGAATATAGATGCAAAAATACTTAATAAGATTCTTTTTTGAAAAAAACTAAACAGGGTTTTCTTTATTTTTGATTTGGTTGAGTATTTCTGAAGCATTTCTATTCACTGTTTTTTTTTAATTTTAAATCATTTTATATATTTTTAGTAAATATTGACATATTGTTAGAAAATTAAGAAATTCCAAAATTTTAATGTTTGATGTTTGAAATACTCTTTTTTAAAAAAAACTTTTATTGCATTATGATGAGAAAAGTTGCATGATTTCAATCTATCTGAATTTGTTAACATTTCAAAACATATTTGAATTAAATATAATTGAATCACATTCTTGTTCCCCTTTTGTACCACTGCTCCTCCCATAGACCCCCCCTTCAATACCTACAATATCTTTTTTGTTGTATTCCATAAAATTTATAAAATATTATAACAATAAAAATAAGTATTATAAAAGTTTTTGATATAAAACAACAATCAATTTAAAAGTCTTATGTAGATGCTCATCACAGCAGTAGTGAAAATACATTTTTCAAAATATAAATTTTAAATAACTCCAAACATATTAACTGTATACTTCAAAATAATACATCACTACTAATAT